>NW_027646340.1:0-93184 GCF_951394435.1 Stenella coeruleoalba | reverse complement strand
AGGACAGGCCATGGAGAACTGGGAGCCTTGTTAGGCTGATGGGCGGGATGGAAATTGCAAACAGCCACTCGGGAGAAGTGTATGGTGTTTCCTGAAACATCTAAAAAACAAAGCAACAGAGCCTAGGGCACTTCCACTTATGGTCCTATAGTTTATGGAAATTAAAATCAAAAAGACACAGCCACCCCAAAGTTTGGGACGGCTCTGTTTACAAGAACCTCGTTTAAGGTACAAGTTCAATATTGCAGAATGTGAAAAATGGATAAAGAAATTGTGGTACTTACGTTCAATGGAATATCACTCAGCAATGAAATCTATGGCATCAGGCCCGTAGCAGCATAATGAGTGGATTCAGGTATGGTGATTCTAACTGAAATAAGTCACACAGAAAAAGAAACATCATAAGATATCACTAATACACGGAATGTAAACTTGGCTACACAGGAACTGAATTCCAAAACAGAACAGGGTCTCAAATTTAGAAAACCAACTTATGCTTGCTTAAGGGTAAAGGTGAGTGTGGTGCTGCATAAAACCAGAGACTGAAATGAGCACAGATAAAGTTCCTTAAGCCAAATATGGAATAGACAAGAGCTACTCCTTGCTCAACGAAATGGACTCAACACCCCATATTAAACGCCTAAGAACGTACCTGACTAGTAAGTATCTTAAAACCTATGGATTGCTATGTCTCCAAAAGAGAATCAAGCATGTGTACAGGGGCATAAACGCAGCAGTGATAGGATTGGAGAGGTTCGGTGAGCAAATGAAGACCCTTTGAAGTCATATTGCATGGTACCCATTCCACGGGTCTCAACTCTCCAGGTTTAAGGTATTCTTCCTTCAGCTAAAACATGCATGTGGAACCCAGAGTATGATCAACCGTGTGAACGGGAGACGTGTTCAAATATGTCTCAGTTTTCCTCCCCTGGTACTCGGGTGCAACATTCCAGACGCTTTACTAACACTCTCCCCACTTGGAGAGTCAGCGCCTTTAACCTCCTGTTTGGCCCAGTTTGCAATTTCTGCGGAAGATGAACAGGAATAGGGAGAACCAATGAGAGACTAGCTGGAGGTGTCTGGACGGGCAAATTTAACTCTCATTTCCCACCAGGAAGAGGAATTAACCAAAGGCTCAGCGTGCCGTGCCGGAACCAGATTAGGGCCTGAAGCCATCCTGGGGTGTTGCGGCCAGGTCACAAGAAAGCGAGTTAAAGAAAGGAGCTCAGGGGCACTGTAATTCACAAAGCTGCAGAGTTATAAATGACAGCTATCGTCCAAAGATATACTGAAGTAAGGCTGCCAAGAGGACTTGAAAGCGGGGCAGAATTGCAGGAAACCGATTTCAGGAGGTAGACTGGAATTGCATTGAAAGCATAGGAAAAGAGGCAGAACGTCCACAATGATGCACTTGGCCAAAAAGTGCGTATGCGTTTTTTCCTGAATATATTCAGGAAAAAACGCATACGCCCTTTTTGGCCAACCAAGCAAGCTTGCAAAGGAAATCTGCACTACAATGAAGTCTCACTTCCCCCCGGTCATAAGGGCCATCTGAATAAAGTGTAAAATCCAGAAAGGCAGGACAGACCATGGAGAACTGGGAGCCTTGTTATGCTGATGGGCGGGATGTAAATTGCCAACAGACACTCGGGGGAAGTGTATGGTGTTCCCTGAAACATCTAAAAAACAAAGCAACAGAGCCTAGGGCACTTCCACTTATGGTCCTATAGCTTAGGGAAATTAAAATCAAAAAGACACAGCCACCCCAAAGTTTGGAAGGGCTCTGTTTACAAGAACCTCGTTTACAGTACAAGTTCAACATCGCAGAAAGTGAAAAATGGATAAAGAAGTTGTGGTATTTACTTACAAAGCAATATCACTCAGCAATGAAATCTATGTCATCAGGCCCTTAGCAGCACAATGAGTGGATTCAGGTATGATGATTCTAACTGAAATAAGTCACACAGAAAAAGAAACATCATAAGATATCAGTAATACACGGAATGGAAACTTGGCTACACAGGAACTGAATTACAGAACAGAACAGGGTCTCAAATTTAGAAAACCAACTTATGCTTGCTTAAGGGGAAAGGTGAGTTGGGGTGCTGCATAAAACCAGAGATTGAAATGAGCACAGATAAAGTTCCTTAAGCCAAATATGGAATAGACAAGAGCTACTCCTTGCTCAACGAAATGGACTCAACACCGCATATTAAACACCTAAGAATATACCTGAGTGGTAAGTATCTGAAAACCTATGGATTGCTATGTCTCCGAAAGAGAATCAAGCATGTGTACAGGGGCATAAACGCAGCAGTGATAGGATTGGAGAGGTTTGCTGAGCAAATGAAGGCCCTTTGAAGTCATATTGCATGGTACCCATTCCACGGGTTTCAACTCTCCAGGTTTAAGGTATTCTTCCTTCAGCTAAAACATGCATGTGGAACCTAGGGTATGATCAACCATGTGATCGGGAGACGTGTTCAAATATGTCTCAGTTTTCGTACCCTGGTACTCGGGTGCAACATTCCAGACGCTTTACTAACACTCTCCCGACTTGGAGAGTCAGTCCCTTTAACCTCCTGTTTGGCCCAGTTTGCAATTTCTGCGGAAGATGAACAGGAATAGCGAGAACCAATGAGAGACTAGATGGAGGTGTCTGGACGGGCAAATTTAACTCTCATTTCCCACCAGGAAGAGGAAATAACCAAAGACTCAGGATGCCGGGCCGGAACCAGATTAGGGCCTGAAGCCATCCTGCGGTGTTGCGGCCAGCTCACAAGAAAGCGAGTTGAAGAAAGGAGCTCAGGGGCACTGTAATTCACAAACCTGCAGAGTTATAAATGACAGCTATCGTCCAAAAATATATTGAAGTAAGGCTGCCAAGAGGACTTGAAAGCGGGGCAGAATTGCAGGAAACCGATTTCAGGAGGTTGACTGGAATTGCATTGAAAGCATAGGAAAAGAGGCAGAGCGTCCACAATGATGCACTTGGCCAAAAAGGGCGTATGCGTTTTTTCCTGAATATATTCAGGAAAAAACGCATACTCCCTTTTTGGCCAACCAAGCAAGCTTGCAAAGGAAATCTGCACTACAATGAAGTCTCACTTCCCCCCGGTCAAAAGGGCCATCTGAAAAAAGTGTAAAATCCAGAAAGGCAGGACAGGCCATGGAGAACTGGGAGCCTTGTTATGCTGATGGGCGGGATGTAAATTGCCAACAGAAACTTGGGAGAAGTGTATGGTGTTTCCTGAAACATCTAAAAAACAAAGCAACAGAGCCTAGGGCACTTCCACTTATGGTCCTATAGCTTAGGGAAATTAAAATCAAAAAGATACAGCCACCCCAATGTTTGGGACGCCTCTGTTTACAAGAACCTCATTTACCAAAGAAGTTCAATATCACAGAAAGTGAAAAATGGATAAAGATCTTGTGGTACTTTCGTACAATGCAGTATCACTCAGCAATGAAATCTATGTCATCAGGCCCGTAGCAGCATAATGAGTGGATTCAGGTACGATGATTCTAACTGAAATAAGTCACACAGAAAAAGAAACATCATAAGATATCACTAATACACGGAATGTAAACTTGGCTACACAGGAACTGAATTCCAAAACAGAACAGGGTCTCAAATTTAGAAAACCAACTTATGCTTGCTTAAGGGTAAAGGTGAGTTGGGGTGCTGCATAAAACCAGAGATTGAAATGAGCACAGATAAAGTTCCTTAAGCCAAATATGGAATCGACAAGAGCTACTCCTTGGTCTACGAAATGGACTCAACACCGCATATTAAACGCCTAAGAATGTACCTGACTAGTAAGTATCTTAAAACCTATGGATTGCTATGTCTCCAAAAGAGAATCAAGCGTGTGTACAGGGGCATAAACGCAGCAGTGATAGGATTGGAGAGGTTCGGTGAGCAAATGAAGACCCTTTGAAGTCATATTGCATGGTACCCATTACATGGGTCTCAACTCTCCAGGTTTAAGGTATTCTTCCTTCAGCTAAAACATGCATGTGGAACCCAGAGTATGATCAACCGTGTGAACGGGAGACGTGTTCAAATATGTCTCAGTTTTCCTCCCCTGGTACTCGGGTGCAACATTCCAGACGCTTTACTAACACTCACCCCACCTGGAGAGTCAGCGCCTTTAACCTCCTGTTTGGCCCAGTTTGCAATTTCTGCGGAAGATGAACAGGAATAGGGAGAACCAATGAGAGACTAGCTGGAGGTGTCTGGACGGGCAAATTTAACTCTCATTTCCCACCAGGAAGAGGAAATAACCAAAGGCTCAGCGTGCCGTGCCGGAACCAGATTAGGGACTGAAGCCATCCTGCGGTGTTGCGGCCAGCTCAAAAGAAAGCGAGTTGAAGAAAGGAGCTCAGGGGCACTGTAATTCACAAACCTGCAGAGTTATAAATGACAGCTATCGTCCAAAAATATATTGAAGTAAGGCTGCCAAGAGGACTTGAAAGCGGGGCAGAATTGTATGAAACCGATTTCAGGAGGTAGACTGGAATTGCATTGAAAGCATAGGAAAAGAGGCAGAGCGTCCACAATGATGCACTTGGCCAAAAAGGGCGTATGCGTTTTTTCCTGAATATATTCAGGAAAAAACGCATACGCCCTTTTTGGCCAACCAAGCAAACTTGCAAAGGAAATCTGCACTACAATGAAGTCTCTCTTCCCCCAGGTCATAAGGGCCACCTGAAAAAAGTGTAAAATCCAGAAAGGCAGGACAGGCCATGGAGAACTGGGAGCCTTGTTATGCTGATGGGCGGGATGTAAATTGCCAACAGACACTCGGGAGAAGTGTATGGTGTTTCCTGAAACATCTAAAAAACAAAGCAACAGAGCCTAGAGCACTTCCACTTATGGTCCTATAGATTAGGGAAATTAAAATCAAAAAGATACAGCCACCCCAATGTTTGGGACGCCTCTGTTTACAAGAACCTCGTTTACCGTACAAGTTCAATATCACAGAAAGTGAAAAATGGAGAAAGAACTTGTGGTACTTACGTACAATGCAGAATCACTCAGCAATGAAATCTATGTCATCAGGCCCTTAGCAGCATAATTAGTGGATTCAGGTACGATGATTCTAACTGAAATAAGTCACACAGAAAAAGAAACATCATAAGATATCACTAATACACGGAATGTAAACTTGGCTACACAGGAACTGAATTCCAAAACAGAACAGGGTCTCAAATTTAGAAAACCAACTTCTGCTTGCTTAAGGGTAAAGGTGAGTTGGGGTGCTGCATAAAACCAGAGACTGAAATGAGCACAGATAAAGTTCCTTAAGCAAAATATGGAATAGACAAGAGCTACTCCTTGCTCAACGAAATGGACTCAACACTCCATATTAAACGCCTAAGAATGTACCTGACTAGTAAGTATCTTAAATCCTATGGATTGCTATGTCTCGAGAAGAGAATCAAGCATGTGTACAGGGGCATAAACGCAGCAGTGATAGGATTGGAGAGGTTCGGTGAGCAAATGCAGACCCTTTGTAGTCATATTGCATGGTACCCATTCCACGGGTTTCAACTACCCAGGTTTAAGGTATTTTTCCTTCAGCTAAAATATGCATGTGGAACCTAGGGTATGATCAACCATGTGATCGGGAGTCGTGTTCAAATATGTCTCAGTTTTCCTCCCCTGGTACTCGGGTGCAACATTCCAGGCGCTTTACTAACACTCTCCCGACTTGGAGAGTCAGTCCCTTTAACCTCCTGTTTGGCCCAGTTTGCAATTTCTGCGGAAGATGAACAGGAATAGCGAGAATAAATGAGAGACTAGCTGGAGGTGTCTGGACGGGCAAATTTAACTCTCATTTCCCACCAGGAAGAGGAAATAATCAAAGGCTCAGCGTGCCGTGACGGAACCAGATTAGGGCCTGAAGCCATCCGGGGGTGTTGCGGCCAGGTCACAAGAAAGCGAGTTGAAGAAACGAGCTCAGGGGCACTGTAATTCACAAACCTGCAGAGTTATAAATGACAGCTATCGTCCAAAAATATACTGAAGTAAGGCTGCCAAGAGGACTTGGAAGCGGGGCAGAACTGCAGGAAACCGATTTCAGGAGGTATACTGGAATTGCATTGAAAGCATAGGAAAAGAGGCAGAGCGTCCACAATGATGCACTTGGCCAAAAAGGGCGTATGCGTTTTTTCCTGAATATATTCAGGAAAAAACGCATACGCCCTTTTTGGCCAACCAAGCAAGCTTGCAAAGGAAATCTGCACTACAATGAAGTCTCACTTCCCCCCGGTCAAACGGGCCATCTGAAAAAAGTGTAAAATCCAGAAAGGCAGGACAGGCCACGGAGAACTGGGAGCCTTGTTATGCTGATGGGCGGGATGTAAATTGCCAACAGACACTCGGGAGAAGTGTATGGTGTTTCCTGAAACATCTAAAAAACAAAGCAACAGAGCCTAGGGCACTTCCACTTATGGTCCTATAGCTTAGGGAAATTAAAATCAAAAAGACACAGCCACCCCAAAGTTTGGGACGCCTCTGTTTACAAGAACCTCGTTTACCGTACAAGTTCAATATCACAGAAAGTGAAAAATGGATAAAGAACTTGTGGTACTTACGTACAATGCAGTATCACTCAGCAATGAAATCTATGTCATCAGGCCCGTAACAGCTTAATGAGTGGATTCAGGTACAATGATTCTAACTGAAATAAGTCACACAGAAAATGAAACATCATAAGATATCAGTAATACACGGAATGTAAACTTGGCTACACAGGAACTGAATTCCAAAACAGAACACGGACTCAAATTTAGAAAACCAACTTATGCTTGCTTAAGGGGAAAGTTGAGTTGGGGTGCTGCATAAAACCAGAGATTAAAATGAGCACAGATAAAGTTCCTTAAGCCAAATATGGAATAGACAAGAGCTACTCCTTGCTCAACGAAATGGACTCAACACCCCATATTAAACGCCTAAGAATGTACCTGACTAGTAAGTATCTTAAAACCTATGGATTGCTATGTCTCTGAAAGAGAATCAAGCGTGTGTACAGGGGCATAAACGCAGCAGTGATAGGATTGGAGAGGTTCGGTGAGCAAATGAAGACCCTTTGAAGTCATATTGCATGGTACCCATTCCACGGGTCTCAACTCTCCAGGTTTAAGGTATTCTTCCTTCAGCTAAAACATGCATGTGGAACCCAGAGTATGATCAACCGTGTGAACGGGAGACGTGTTCAAATATGTCTCAGTTTTCCTCCCCTGGTACTCGGGTGCAACATTCCAGACGCTTTACTAACACTCTCCCGACTTGGAGAGTCAGTCCCTTTAACCTCCTGTTTGGCCCAGTTTGCAATTTCTGCGGAAGATGAACAGGAATAGCGAGAACCAATGAGAGACTAGCTGGAGGTGTCTGGACGGGCAAATTTAACTCTCATTTCCCACCAGGAAGAGGAAATAACCAAAGGCTCAGCATGCCGGGCCGGAACCAGATTAGGGCCTGAAGCCATCCTGCGGTGTTGTGGCCAGCTCACAAGAAAGCGAGTTGAAGAAAGGAGCTCAGGGGCACTGTAATTCACAAACCTGCAGAGTTATAAATGACAGCTATCGTCCAAAAATATATTGAAGTAAGGCTGCCAAGAGGACTTGAAAGCGGGGCAGAATTGCAGGAAACCGATTTCAGGAGGTAGACTGGAATTGCATTGAAAGCATAGGAAAAGAGGCAGAGCGTCCACAATGATGCACTTGGCCAAAAAGGGCGTATGCGTTTTTTCCTGAATATATTCAGGAAAAAACGCATACGCCCTTTTTGGCCAACCAAGCAAGCTTGCAAAGGAAATCTGCACTACAATGAAGTCTCACTTCCCCCCGGTCAAAAGGGCCATCTGAAAAAAGTGTAAAATCCAGAAAGGCAGGACAGGCCATGGAGAACTGGGAGCCTTGTTATGCTGATGGGAAGGATGTAAATTGCCAACAGACACTTGGGAGAAGTGTATGGTGTTTCCTGAAACATCCAAAAAAACAAAGCAACAGAGCCTAGGGCACTTCCACTTATGGTCCTATAGCTTAGGGAAATTAAAATCAAAAAGACACAGCCACCCCAAAGTTTGGGACGCCTCTGTTTACAAGAACCTCGTTTACAGTACAAGTTCAACATCGCAGAAAGTGAAAAATGGATAAAGAAGTTGTGGTATTTACTTACAAAGCAATATCACTCAGCAATGAAATCTACGTCATCAGGCCCTTAGCAGCACAATGAGTGGATTCAGGTACGATGATTCTAACTGAAATAATTCACACAGAAAAAGAAACATCATAAGATATCAGTAATACATGGAATGTAAACTTGGCTACACAGGAACTGAATTACAGAACAGAACAGGGTCTCAAATTTAGAAAACCAACTTATGCTTGCTTAAGGGGAAAGGTGAGTTGGGGTGCTGCATAAAACCAGAGATTGAAATGAGCACAGATAATGTTCCTTAAACCAAATATGGAATAGACAAGAGCTACTCCTTGCTCAACGAAATTGACTCAACACCGCATATTAAACGCCTAAGAATGTACCTGACTAGTAAGTATCTTAAAACCTATGGATTGCTATGTCTCCGAAAGAGAATCAAGCATGTGTACAGGGACATAAACGTAGCAGTGATAGGATTGGAGAGGTTTGGTGAGCAAATGAAGGCCCTTTGAATTCATATTGCATGGTACCCATTCCACGGGTTTCAACTACCCAGGTTTAAGGTATTCTTCCTTCAGCTAAAACATGCATGTGGAACCTAGGGTATGATCAACCATGTGATCGGGAGACGTGTTCAAATATGTCTCAGTTTTCGTACCCTGGTACTCGGGTGCAACATTCCAAACGCTTTACTAACACTCTCCCTACTTGGAGAGTCAGTCCCTTTAACCTCCTGTTTGGCCCAGTTTGCAATTTCTGCGGAAGATGAACAGGAAGAGCGAGAACCAATGAGAGACTAGCTGGAGGTTTCTGGATGGGCAAATTTAACTCTCATTTCCCACCAGGAAGAGGAAATAACCAAAGGCTCAGCATGCCGGGCCGGAACCAGATTAGGGCCTGAAGCCATCCTGCGGTGTTGCGGCCAGCTCACAAGAAAGCGAGTTGAAGAAAGGAGCTCAGGGGCACTGTAATTCACAAACCTGCAGAGTTATAAATGACAGCTATCGTCAAAAATATATTGAAGTAAAGCTGCCAAGAGGACTTGAAAGCGGGGCAGAATTGAAGGAATCCGATTTAATGAGGTAGACTGGAATTGCATTGAAAGCATAGGAAAAGAGGCAGAGCGTCCACAATGATGCACTTGGCCAAAAAGGGCGTATGCGTTTTTTCTTGAATATATTCAGGAAAAAACGCGTATGCCCTTTTTGGCCAACCAAGCAAGCTTGCAAAGGAAATCTGCACTACAATGAAGTCTGACTTCCCCCCGGTCAAAAGGGCCATCTGAAAAAAGTGTAAAATCCAGAAAGGCAGGACAGGCCATGGAGAACTGGGAGCCTTGTTATGCTGATGGGCGGGATGTAAATTGCCAACAGACACTCGGGACAAGTGTATGGTGTTTCCTGAAACATCTAAAAAACAAAGCAACAGAGCCTAGGGCACTTCCACTTATGGTCCTGTAGCTTAGGGAAATTAAAATCAAAAAGACACAGCCACCCGAAAGTTTGGGACGCCTCTGTTTACAAGAACCTCGTTTACAGTACAAGTTCAATATCACAGAAAGTGAAAAATGGATAAAGAAGTTGTGGTATTTACTTACAAAGCAATATCACTCAGCAATGAAATCTATGTCATCAGGCCCTTAGAAGCACAATGAGTGGATTCAGGTATGGTGATTCTAACTGAAATAAGTCACACAGAAAAAGAAACATCATAAGATATCAGTAATACATGGAATGTAAACTTGGCTACACAGGAACTGAATTACACAACAGAACAGGGTCTCAAATTTAGAAAACCAACTTATGCTTGCTTAAGGGTAAAGGTGAGTTGGGGTGCTGCATAAAACCAGAGACTGAAATGAGCACAGATAAAGTTCCTTAAGCCAAATATGGAATAGACAAGAGCTACTCCTTGCTCAACGAAATGGACTCAACACCCCATATTAAACGCCTAAGAATGTACCTGACTAGTAAGTATCTTAAAACCTATGGATTGCTATGTCTCCAAAAGAGAATCAAGCGTGTGTACAGGGGCATAAACGCAGCAGTGATAGGATTGGAGAGGTTCGGTGAGCAAATGAAGACCCTTTGAAGTCATATTGCATGGTACCCATTACATGGGTCTCAACTCTCCAGGTTTAAGGTATTCTTCCTTCAGCTAAAACATGCATGTGGAACCCAGAGTATGATCAACCGTGTGAACGGGAGACGTGTTCAAATATGTCTCAGTTTTCCTCCCCTGGTACTCGTGTGCAACATTCCAGACACTTTACTAACACTCTCCCCACTTGGAGAGTCATCGCCTTTAACCTCCTGTTTGGCCCAGTTTGCAATTTCTGCGGAAGATGAACAGGAATAGCGAGAATCAATGAGAGACTAGCTGGAGGTGTCTGGACGGGCAAATTTAACTCTCATTTCCCACCAGGAAGAGGAAATAACCAAAGGCTCAAGGTGCCATGCCGGAACCAGATAAGGGCCTGAAGTCATTCTGCGGTGTTGCGGCCGGCTCACAAGAAAGCGAGTTGAAGAAAGGAGCTCAGGGGCACTGTAATTCACAAACCTGCAGAGTTATAAATGACAGCTATCGTCCAAAAATATACTGAAGTAAGGCTGCCAAGAGGACTTGAAAGCGGGGCAGAATTGCAGGAAACCGATTTCAGGAGGTAGACTGGAATTGCATTGAAAGCATAGGAAAAGAGGCAGAACGTCCACAATGATGCACTTGGCCAAAAGGGGCGTATGCGTTTTTTCCTGAATATATTCAGGAAAAAACGCATACGCACTTTTTGGCCAACCAAGCAAGCTTGCAAAGGAAATCTGCACTACAATGAAGTCTCACTTCCCCCCGGTCAAAAGGGCCATCTGTAAAAAGTGTAAAATCCAGAAAGGCAGGACAGGCCATGGAGAACTGGGAGCCTTGTTATGCTGATGGGCGGGATGTAAATTGCCAACAGACACTCCGGAGAAGTGTATGGTGTTTCCTGAAACATCTAAAAAACAAAGCAACAGAGCCTAGGGCACTTCCACTTATGGTCCTATAGCTTAGGGAAATTAAAATCAAAAAGATACAGCCACCCCAAAGTTTGGGACGCCTCTGTTTAATAGAACCTCGTTTACCGTACAAGTTCAATATCACAGAAAGTGAAAAATGGATAAAGAACTTGTGATACTTACGTACAATGCAGTATCACTCAGAAATGAAATCTATGTCATCAGGCCCGTAGCAGCATAATGAGTGGATTCAGGTACGATGATTCTAACTGAAATAAGTCACACAGAAAAAGAAACATCATAAGATATCACTAATACACGGAATGTAAACTTGGCTACACAGGAACTGAATTCCAAAACAGAACAGGGTCTCAAATTTAGAAAACCAACTTATGCTTGCTTAAGGGTAAAGGTGAGTTGGGGTGCTGCATAAAACCAGAGATTGAAATGAGCACAGATAAAGTTCCTTAAGCAAAATATGGAATAGACAAGAGCTGCTCCTTGCTCAACGAAATGGACTCAACACCCCATATTAAACGCCTAAGAATGTACCTGACTAGTAACTATCTTAAATCCTATGGATTGCTAGGTCTCCAAAAGAGAATCAAGCATGTGTACAGGGGCATAAACGCAGCAGTGATAGGATTGGAGAGGTTCGGTGAGCAAATGAAGACCCTTTGAAGTCATATTGCATGGTACCCATTCCACGGGTTTCAACTACCCAGGTTTAAGGTATTTTTCCTTCAGCTAAAACATGCATGTGGAACCTAGAGTATGATCAACCATGTGATCGGGAGTCGTGTTCAAATATGTCTCAGTTTTCCTCCCCTGGTACTCGGGTGCAACATTCCAGATGCTTTACTAACACTCTCCCCACTTGGAGAGTCACTCCCTTTAACCTCCTGTTTGGCCCAGTTTGCAATTTCTGCGGAAGATGAACAGGAATAGGGAGAACCAATGAGAGACTAGCTGGAGGTGTCTGGACGGGCAAATTTAACTGTCATTTCCCACCAGGAAGAGGAATTAACCAAAGGCTCAGCGTGCCGTTCCGGAACCAAATTAGAGCCTGAAGCCATCCTGCGGTGTTACGGCAGCTCACAAGAAAGCGAGTTGAAGAAAGGAGCTCAGGGGCACTGTAATTCACAAACTTACAGAGTTATAAATTACCGCTATCGTCCAAAAATATATTGAAGTAAGGGTGCCAAGAGGACTTGAAAGCGGGGCAGAAATGCAGGAAACCGATTTCAGGAGGTAGACTGGAATTGCATTGAAAGCATAGGAAAAGAGGCAGAGCGTCCACAATGATGCACTTGGCCAAAAAAGGTGTATGCGTTTTTTCCTGAATATATTCAGGAAAAAACCCGTATGCCCTTTTTGGCCAACCAAGCAAGCTTGCAAAGGAAATCTGCACTACAATGAAGTCTCACTTCACCCCGGTCAAAAGGGCCATCTGAAAAAAGTGTAAAATCCAGAAAGGCAGGACAGGCCATGGAGAACTGGGAGCCTTGTTATGCTGATGGGCGGGATGTAAATTGCCAACAGACACTGGGGAGAAGTGTATGGTGTTTCCTGAAACATCTAAAAAACAAAGCAACAGAGCCTAGGGTACTTCCACTTATGGTCCTATAGCTTAGGGAAATTAAAATCAAAAAGACACAGCAACCCCAAAGTTTGGGACGCCTCTGTTTACAAGAACCTCGTTTACAGTACAAGTTCAATATCACAGAAAGTGAAAAATGGATAAAGAAGTTGTGGTATTTACTTACAAAGTAATATCACTCAGCAATGAAATCTATGTCATCAGGCCCTTAGCAGCACAATGAGTGGATTCAGGTATGGTGATTCTAACTGAAATAAGTCACACAGAAAAAGAAACATCATAAGATATCAGTAATACACGGAATGTAAACTTGGCTACACAGGAACTGAATTACACAACAGAACAGGGTCTCAAATTTAGAAAACCAACTTATTCTTGCTTAAGGGTAAAGGTGAGTGTGGTGCTGCATAAAACCAGAGACTGAAATGAGCACAGATAAAGTTCCTTAAGCCAAATATGGAATAGACAAGAGCTACTCCTTGCTCAACGAAATGGACTCAACACCCCATATTAAACGCCTAAGAACGTACCTGACTAGTAAGTATCTTAAAACCTATGGATTGCTATGTCTCCAAAAGAGAATCAAGCATGTGTACAGGGGCATAAACGCAGCAGTGATAGGATTGGAGAGGTTCGGTGAGCAAATGAAGACCCTTTGAAGTCATATTGCATGGTACCCATTCCACGGGTCTCAACTCTCCAGGTTTAAGGTATTCTTCCTTCAGCTAAAACATGCATGTGGAACCCAGAGTATGATCAACCGTGTGAACGGGAGACGTGTTCAAATATGTCTCAGTTTTCCTCCCCTGGTACTCGGGTGCAACATTCCAGACGCTTTACTAACACTCTCCCCACTTGGAGAGTCAGCGCCTTTAACCTCCTGTTTGGCCCATTTTGCAATTTCTGCGGAAGATGAACAGGAATAGGGAGAACCAATGAGAGACTAGCTGGAGGTGTCTGGACGGGCAAATTTAACTCTCATTTCCCACCAGGAAGAGGAAATAACCAAAGGCTCAGCGTGCCGTGCCGGAACCAGATTAGGGCCTGAAGCCATCCTGGGGTGTTGCGGCCAGGTCACAAGAAAGCGAGTTAAAGAAAGGAGCTCAGGGGCACTGTAATTCACAAACCTGCAAAGTTATAAATGACAGCTATCGTCCAAAGATATACTGAAGTAAGGCTGCCAAGAGGACTTGAAAGTGGGGCAGAATTGCAGGAAACCGATTTCAGGAGGTAGACTGGAATTGCATTGAAAGCATAGGAAAAGAGGCAGAACGTCCACAATGATGCACTTGGCCAAAAAGTGCGTATGCGTTTTTTCCTGAATATATTCAGGAAAAAACGCATACGCCCTTTTTGGCCAACCAAGCAAGCTTGCAAAGGAAATCTGCACTACAATGAAGTCTCACTTCCCCCCGGTCATAAGGGCCATCTGAATAAAGTGTAAAATCCAGAAAGGCAGGACAGACCATGGAGAACTGGGAGCCTTGTTATGCTGATGGGCGGGATGTAAATTGCCAACAGACACTCGGGGGAAGTGTATGGTGTTCCCTGAAACATCTAAAAAACAAAGCAACAGAGCCTAGGGCACTTCCACTTATGGTCCTATAGCTTAGGGAAATTAAAATCAAAAAGACACAGCCACCCCAAAGTTTGGAAGGGCTCTGTTTACAAGAACCTCGTTTACAGTACAAGTTCAACATCGCAGAAAGTGAAAAATGGATAAAGAAGTTGTGGTATTTACTTACAAAGCAATATCACTCAGCAATGAAATCTATGTCATCAGGCCCTTAGCAGCACAATGAGTGGATTCAGGTATGATGATTCTAACTGAAATAAGTCACACAGAAAAAGAAACATCATAAGATATCAGTAATACACGGAATGTAAACTTGGCTACACAGGAACTGAATTACAGAAAAGAACAGGGTCTCAAATTTAGAAAACCAACTTCTGCTTGCTTAAGGGTAAAGGTGAGTTGGGGTGCTGCATAAAACCAGAGATTGAAATGAGCACAGATAAAGTTCCTTAAGCCAAATATGGAATAGACAAGAGCTACTCCTTGCTCAACGAAATGGACTCAACACCGCATATTAAACACCTAAGAATATACCTGAGTGGTAAGTATCTGAAAACCTATGGATTGCTATGTCTCCGAAAGAGAATCAAGCATGTGTACAGGGGCATAAACGCAGCAGTGATAGGATTGGAGAGGTTTGCTGAGCAAATGAAGGCCCTTTGAAGTCATATTGCATGGTACCCATTCCACGGGTTTCAACTCTCCAGGTTTAAGGTATTCTTCCTTCAGCTAAAACATGCATGTGGAACCTAGGGTATGATCAACCATGTGATCGGGAGACGTGTTCAAATATGTCTCAGTTTTCGTACCCTGGTACTCGGGTGCAACATTCCAGACGCTTTACTAACACTCTCCCGACTTGGAGAGTCAGTCCCTTTAACCTCCTGTTTGGCCCAGTTTGCAATTTCTGCGGAAGATGAACAGGAATAGCGAGAACCAATGAGAGACTAGATGGAGGTGTCTGGACGGGCAAATTTAACTCTCATTTCCCACCAGGAAGAGGAAATAACCAAAGACTCAGCATGCCGGGCCGGAACCAGATTAGGGCCTGAAGCCATCCTGCGGTGTTGCGGCCAGCTCACAAGAAAGCGAGTTGAAGAAAGGAGCTCAGGGGCACTGTAATTCACAAACCTGCAGAGTTATAAATGACAGCTATCGTCCAAAAATATATTGAAGTAAGGCTGCCAAGAGGACTTGAAAGCGGGGCAGAATTGCAGGAAACCGATTTCAGGAGGTAGACTGGAATTGCATTGAAAGCATAGGAAAAGAGGCAGAGCGTCCACAATGATGCACTTGGCCAAAAAGGGCGTATGCGTTTTTTCCTGAATATATTCAGGAAAAAACGCATACTCCCTTTTTGGCCAACCAAGCAAGCTTGCAAAGGAAATCTGCACTACAATGAAGTCTCACTTCCCCCCGGTCAAAAGGGCCATCTGAAAAAAGTGTAAAATCCAGAAAGGCAGGACAGGCCATGGAGAACTGGGAGCCTTGTTATGCTGATGGGCGGGATGTAAATTGCCAACAGAAACTTGGGAGAAGTGTATGGTGTTTCCTGAAACATCTAAAAAACAAAGCAACAGAGCCTAGGGCACTTCCACTTATGGTCCTATAGCTTAGGGAAATTAAAATCAAAAAGATACAGCCACCCCAATGTTTGGGACGCCTCTGTTTACAAGAACCTCATTTACCAAAGAAGTTCAATATCACAGAAAGTGAAAAATGGATAAAGATCTTGTGGTACTTTCGTACAATGCAGTATCACTCAGCAATGAAATCTATGTCATCAGGCCCGTAGCAGCATAATGAGTGGATTCAGGTACGATGATTCTAACTGAAATAAGTCACACAGAAAAAGAAACATCATAAGATATCACTAATACACGGAATGTAAACTTGGCTACACAGGAACTGAATTCCAAAACAGAACAGGGTCTCAAATTTAGAAAACCAACTTATGCTTGCTTAAGGGTAAAGGTGAGTTGGGGTGCTGCATAAAACCAGAGATTGAAATGAGCACAGATAAAGTTCCTTAAGCCAAATATGGAATCGACAAGAGCTACTCCTTGGTCTACGAAATGGACTCAACACCGCATATTAAACGCCTAAGAATGTACCTGACTAGTAAGTATCTTAAAACCTATGGATTGCTATGTCTCCAAAAGAGAATCAAGCGTGTGTACAGGGGCATAAACGCAGCAGTGATAGGATTGGAGAGGTTCGGTGAGCAAATGAAGACCCTTTGAAGTCATATTGCATGGTACCCATTACATGGGTCTCAACTCTCCAGGTTTAAGGTATTCTTCCTTCAGCTAAAACATGCATGTGGAACCCAGAGTATGATCAACCGTGTGAACGGGAGACGTGTTCAAATATGTCTCAGTTTTCCTCCCCTGGTACTCGGGTGCAACATTCCAGACGCTTTACTAACACTCACCCCACCTGGAGAGTCAGCGCCTTTAACCTCCTGTTTGGCCCAGTTTGCAATTTCTGCGGAAGATGAACAGGAATAGGGAGAACCAATGAGAGACTAGCTGGAGGTGTCTGGACGGGCAAATTTAACTCTCATTTCCCACCAGGAAGAGGAAATAACCAAAGGCTCAGCGTGCCGTGCCGGAACCAGATTAGGGACTGAAGCCATCCTGCGGTGTTGCGGCCAGCTCAAAAGAAAGCGAGTTGAAGAAAGGAGCTCAGGGGCACTGTAATTCACAAACCTGCAGAGTTATAAATGACAGCTATCGTCCAAAAATATATTGAAGTAAGGCTGCCAAGAGGACTTGAAAGCGGGGCAGAATTGTATGAAACCGATTTCAGGAGGTAGACTGGAATTGCATTGAAAGCATAGGAAAAGAGGCAGAGCGTCCACAATGATGCACTTGGCCAAAAAGGGCGTATGCGTTTTTTCCTGAATATATTCAGGAAAAAACGCATACGCCCTTTTTGGCCAACCAAGCAAACTTGCAAAGGAAATCTGCACTACAATGAAGTCTCTCTTCCCCCAGGTCATAAGGGCCACCTGAAAAAAGTGTAAAATCCAGAAAGGCAGGACAGGCCATGGAGAACTGGGAGCCTTGTTATGCTGATGGGCGGGATGTAAATTGCCAACAGACACTCGGGAGAAGTGTATGGTGTTTCCTGAAACATCTAAAAAACAAAGCAACAGAGCCTAGAGCACTTCCACTTATGGTCCTATAGATTAGGGAAATTAAAATCAAAAAGATACAGCCACCCCAATGTTTGGGACGCCTCTGTTTACAAGAACCTCGTTTACCGTACAAGTTCAATATCACAGAAAGTGAAAAATGGAGAAAGAACTTGTGGTACTTACGTACAATGCAGAATCACTCAGCAATGAAATCTATGTCATCAGGCCCTTAGCAGCATAATTAGTGGATTCAGGTACGATGATTCTAACTGAAATAAGTCACACAGAAAAAGAAACATCATAAGATATCACTAATACACGGAATGTAAACTTGGCTACACAGGAACTGAATTCCAAAACAGAACAGGGTCTCAAATTTAGAAAACCAACTTCTGCTTGCTTAAGGGTAAAGGTGAGTTGGGGTGCTGCATAAAACCAGAGACTGAAATGAGCACAGATAAAGTTCCTTAAGCAAAATATGGAATAGACAAGAGCTACTCCTTGCTCAACGAAATGGACTCAACACTCCATATTAAACGCCTAAGAATGTACCTGACTAGTAAGTATCTTAAATCCTATGGATTGCTATGTCTCGAGAAGAGAATCAAGCATGTGTACAGGGGCATAAACGCAGCAGTGATAGGATTGGAGAGGTTCGGTGAGCAAATGCAGACCCTTTGTAGTCATATTGCATGGTACCCATTCCACGGGTTTCAACTACCCAGGTTTAAGGTATTTTTCCTTCAGCTAAAATATGCATGTGGAACCTAGGGTATGATCAACCATGTGATCGGGAGTCGTGTTCAAATATGTCTCAGTTTTCCTCCCCTGGTACTCGGGTGCAACATTCCAGGCGCTTTACTAACACTCTCCCGACTTGGAGAGTCAGTCCCTTTAACCTCCTGTTTGGCCCAGTTTGCAATTTCTGCGGAAGATGAACAGGAATAGCGTGAATCAATGAGAGACTAGCTGGAGGTGTCTGGACGGGCAAATTTAACTCTCATTTCCCACCAGGAAGAGGAAATAATCAAAGGCTCAGCGTGCCGTGACGGAACCAGATTAGGGCCTGAAGCCATCCGGGGGTGTTGCGGCCAGGTCACAAGAAAGCGAGTTGAAGAAACGAGCTCAGGGGCACTGTAATTCACAAACCTGCAGAGTTATAAATGACAGCTATCGTCCAAAAATATACTGAAGTAAGGCTGCCAAGAGGACTTGGAAGCGGGGCAGAACTGCAGGAAACCGATTTCAGGAGGTATACTGGAATTGCATTGAAAGCATAGGAAAAGAGGCAGAGCGTCCACAATGATGCACTTGGCCAAAAAGGGCGTATGCGTTTTTTCCTGAATATATTCAGGAAAAAACGCATACGCCCTTTTTGGCCAACCAAGCAAGCTTGCAAAGGAAATCTGCACTACAATGAAGTCTCACTTCCCCCCGGTCAAACGGGCCATCTGAAAAAAGTGTAAAATCCAGAAAGGCAGGACAGGCCATGGAGAACTGGGAGCCTTGTTATGCTGATGGGCGGGATGTAAATTGCCAACAGACACTCGGGAGAAGTGTATGGTGTTTCCTGAAACATCTAAAAAACAAAGCAACAGAGCCTAGGGCACTTCCACTTATGGTCCTATAGCTTAGGGAAATTAAAATCAAAAAGACACAGCCACCCCAAAGTTTGGGACGCCTCTGTTTACAAGAACCTCGTTTACCGTACAAGTTCAATATCACAGAAAGTGAAAAATGGATAAAGAACTTGTGGTACTTACGTACAATGCAGTATCACTCAGCAATGAAATCTATGTCATCAGGCCCGTAACAGCTTAATGAGTGGATTCAGGTACAATGATTCTAACTGAAATAAGTCACACAGAAAATGAAACATCATAAGATATCAGTAATACACGGAATGTAAACTTGGCTACACAGGAACTGAATTCCAAAACAGAACACGGACTCAAATTTAGAAAACCAACTTATGCTTGCTTAAGGGGAAAGTTGAGTTGGGGTGCTGCATAAAACCAGAGATTAAAATGAGCACAGATAAAGTTCCTTAAGCCAAATATGGAATAGACAAGAGCTACTCCTTGCTCAACGAAATGGACTCAACACCCCATATTAAACGCCTAAGAATGTACCTGACTAGTAAGTATCTTAAAACCTATGGATTGCTATGTCTCTGAAAGAGAATCAAGCGTGTGTACAGGGGCATAAACGCAGCAGTGATAGGATTGGAGAGGTTCGGTGAGCAAATGAAGACCCTTTGAAGTCATATTGCATGGTACCCATTCCACGGGTCTCAACTCTCCAGGTTTAAGGTATTCTTCCTTCAGCTAAAACATGCATGTGGAACCCAGAGTATGATCAACCGTGTGAACGGGAGACGTGTTCAAATATGTCTCAGTTTTCCTCCCCTGGTACTCGGGTGCAACATTCCAGACGCTTTACTAACACTCTCCCGACTTGGAGAGTCAGTCCCTTTAACCTCCTGTTTGGCCCAGTTTGCAATTTCTGCGGAAGATGAACAGGAATAGGGAGAACCAATGAGAGACTAGCTGGAGGTGTCTGGACGGGCAAATTTAACTCTCATTTCCCACCAGGAAGAGGAAATAACCAAAGGCTCAGCATGCCGGGCCGGAACCAGATTAGGGCCTGAAGCCATCCTGCGGTGTTGTGGCCAGCTCAAAAGAAAGCGAGTTGAAGAAAGGAGCTCAGGGGCACTGTAATTCACAAACCTGCAGAGTTATAAATGACAGCTATCGTCCAAAAATATATTGAAGTAAGGCTGCCAAGAGGACTTGAAAGCGGGGCAGAATTGCAGGAAACCGATTTCAGGAGGTAGACTGGAATTGCATTGAAAGCATAGGAAAAGAGGCAGAGCGTCCACAATGATGCACTTGGCCAAAAAGGGCGTATGCGTTTTTTCCTGAATATATTCAGGAAAAAACGCATACGCCCTTTTTGGCCAACCAAGCAAGCTTGCAAAGGAAATCTGCACTACAATGAAGTCTCACTTCCCCCCGGTCAAAAGGGCCATCTGAAAAAAGTGTAAAATCCAGAAAGGCAGGACAGGCCATGGAGAACTGGGAGCCTTGTTATGCTGATGGGAAGGATGTAAATTGCCAACAGACACTTGGGAGAAGTGTATGGTGTTTCCTGAAACATCCAAAAAAACAAAGCAACAGAGCCTAGGGCACTTCCACTTATGGTCCTATAGCTTAGGGAAATTAAAATCAAAAAGACACAGCCACCCCAAAGTTTGGGACGCCTCTGTTTACAA
Source organism: Stenella coeruleoalba (assembly GCF_951394435.1). NCBI lineage: Eukaryota > Metazoa > Chordata > Mammalia > Artiodactyla > Delphinidae > Stenella > Stenella coeruleoalba. Next base: position 72,432 of record NW_027646340.1, on the reverse strand, counting down.
GAACCTCGTTTACAGTACAAGTTCAACATCGCAGAAAGTGAAAAATGGATAAAGAAGTTGTGGTATTTACTTACAAAGCAATATCACTCAGCAATGAAATCTACGTCATCAGGCCCTTAGCAGCACAATGAGTGGATTCAGGTACGATGATTCTAACTGAAATAATTCACACAGAAAAAGAAACATCATAAGATATCAGTAATACATGGAATGTAAACTTGGCTACACAGGAACTGAATTACAGAACAGAACAGGGTCTCAAATTTAGAAAACCAACTTATGCTTGCTTAAGGGGAAAGGTGAGTTGGGGTGCTGCATAAAACCAGAGATTGAAATGAGCACAGATAATGTTCCTTAAACCAAATATGGAATAGACAAGAGCTACTCCTTGCTCAACGAAATTGACTCAACACCGCATATTAAACGCCTAAGAATGTACCTGACTAGTAAGTATCTTAAAACCTATGGATTGCTATGTCTCCGAAAGAGAATCAAGCATGTGTACAGGGACATAAACGCAGCAGTGATAGGATTGGAGAGGTTTGGTGAGCAAATGAAGGCCCTTTGAATTCATATTGCATGGTACCCATTCCACGGGTTTCAACTACCCAGGTTTAAGGTATTCTTCCTTCAGCTAAAACATGCATGTGGAACCTAGGGTATGATCAACCATGTGATCGGGAGACGTGTTCAAATATGTCTCAGTTTTCGTACCCTGGTACTCGGGTGCAACATTCCAGACGCTTTACTAACACTCTCCCTACTTGGAGAGTCAGTCCCTTTAACCTCCTGTTTGGCCCAGTTTGCAATTTCTGCGGAAGATGAACAGGAAGAGCAAGAACCAATGAGAGACTAGCTGGAGGTTTCTGGATGGGCAAATTTAACTCTCATTTCCCACCAGGAAGAGGAAATAACCAAAGGCTCAGCATGCCGGGCCGGAACCAGATTAGGGCCTGAAGCCATCCTGCGGTGTTGCGGCCAGCTCACAAGAAAGCGAGTTGAAGAAAGGAGCTCAGGGGCACTGTAATTCACAAACCTGCAGAGTTATAAATGACAGCTATCGTCAAAAATATATTGAAGTAAAGCTGCCAAGAGGACTTGAAAGCGGGGCAGAATTGCAGGAATCCGATTTAAGGAGGTAGACTGGAATTGCATTGAAAGCATAGGAAAAGAGGCAGAGCGTCCACAATGATGCACTTGGCCAAAAAGGGCGTATGCGTTTTTTCCTGAATATATTCAGGAAAAAACGCATACGCCCTTTTTGGCCAACCAAGCAAGCTTGCAAAGGAAATCTGCACTACAATGAAGTCTCACTTCTCCCCGGTCAAAAGGGCCATCTGAAAAAAGTGTAAAATCCAGAAAGGCAGGACAGGCCATGGAGAACTGGGAGCCTTGTTATGCTGATGGGCGGGATGTAAATTGCCAACAGACACTCGGGAGAAGTGTATGGTGTTTCCTGAAACATCTAAAAAACAAAGCAACAGAGCCTAGGGCACTTCCACTTATGGTCCTATAGCTTAGGGAAATTAAAATCAAAAAGACACAGCCACCCCAAAGTTTGGAACGGCTCTGTTTACAAGAACCTCATTTACAGTACAAGTTCAACATCGCAGAAAGTGAAAAATGGATAAAGAACTTGTGGTACTTACGTACAATGCAGTATCACTCAGCAATGAAATCTATGTCATCAGGCCCATAGCAGCATAATGAGTGGATTCAGGTACGATGATTCTAACTGTAATAAGTCACACAGAAAAAGAAACATCATAAGATATCACTAATACACGGAATGTAAACTTGGCTAACAGGAACTGAATTCCAAAACAGAACAGGGTCTCAAATTTAGAAAACCAACTTATGCTTGCTTAAGGGTAAAGGTGAGTTGGGGTGCTGCATAAAACCAGAGATTGAAATGAGCACAGATAAAGTTCCTTAAGCCAAATATGGAATCGACAAGAGCTACTCCTTGCTCTACGAAATGGACTCAACACCCCATATTAAACGCCTAAGAATGTACCTGACTAGTAAGTATCTTAAAACCTATGGATTGCTATGTCTCCAAAAGAGAATCAAGCGTGTGTACAGGGGCATAAACGCAGCAGTGATAGGATTGGAGAGGTTCGGTGAGCAAATGAAGACCCTTTGAAGTCATATTGCATGGTACCCATTACATGGGTCTCAACTCTCCAGGTTTAAGGTATTCTTCCTTCAGCTAAAACATGCATGTGGAACCCAGAGTATGATCAACCGTGTGAACGGGAGACGTGTTCAAATATGTCTCAGTTTTCCTCCCCTGGTACTCGGGTGCAACATTCCAGACACTTTACTAACACTCTCCCCACTTGGAGAGTCATCGCCTTTAACCTCCTGTTTGGCCCAGTTTGCAATTTCTGCGGAAGATGAACAGGAATAGCGAGAATCAATGAGAGACTAGCTGGAGGTGTCTGGACGGGCAAATTTAACTCTCATTTCCCACCAGGAAGAGGAAATAACCAAAGGCTCAAGGTGCCATGCCGGAACCAGATAAGGGCCTGAAGTCATTCTGCGGTGTTGCGGCCGGCTCACAAGAAAGCGAGTTGAAGAAAGGAGCTCAGGGGCACTGTAATTCACAAACCTGCAGAGTTATAAATGACAGCTATCGTCCAAAAATATACTGAAGTAAGGCTGCCAAGAGGACTTGAAAGCGGGGCAGAATTGCAGGAAACCGATTTCAGGAGGTAGACTGGAATTGCATTGAAAGCATAGGAAAAGAGGCAGAACATCCACAATGATGCACTTGGCCAAAAGGGGCGTATGCGTTTTTTCCTGAATATATTCAGGAAAAAACGCATACGCACTTTTTGGCCAACCAAGCAAGCTTGCAAAGGAAATCTGCACTACAATGAAGTCTCACTTCCCCCCGGTCAAAAGGGCCATCTGTAAAAAGTGTAAAATCCAGAAAGGCAGGACAGGCCATGGAGAACTGGGAGCCTTGTTATGCTGATGGGCGGGATGTAAATTGCCAACAGACACTCGGGAGAAGTGTATGGTGTTTCCTGAAACATCTAAAAAACAAAGCAACAGAGCCTAGGGCACTTCCACTTATGGTCCTATAGCTTAGGGAAATTAAAATCAAAAAGATACAGCCACCCCAAAGTTTGGGACGCCTCTGTTTAATAGAACCTCGTTTACCGTACAAGTTCAATATCACAGAAAGTGAAAAATGGATAAAGAACTTGTGATACTTACGTACAATGCAGTATCACTCAGAAATGAAATCTATGTCATCAGGCCCGTAGCAGCATAATGAGTGGATTCAGGTACGATGATTCTAACTGAAATAAGTCACACAGAAAAAGAAACATCATAAGTTATCACTAATACACGGAATGTAAACTTGGCTACACAGGAACTGAATTCCAAAACAGAACAGGGTCTCAAATTTAGAAAACCAACTTATGCTTGCTTAAGGGTAAAGGTGAGTTGGGGTGCTGCATAAAACCAGAGATTGAAATGAGCACAGATAAAGTTCCTTAAGCAAAATATGGAATAGACAAGAGCTGCTCCTTGCTCAACGAAATGGACTCAACACCCCATATTAAACGCCTAAGAATGTACCTGACTAGTAACTATCTTAAATCCTATGGATTGCTAGGTCTCCAAAAGAGAATCAAGCATGTGTACAGGGGCATAAACGCAGCAGTGATAGGATTGGAGAGGTTCGGTGAGCAAATGAAGACCCTTTGAAGTCATATTGCATGGTACCCATTCCACGGGTTTCAACTACCCAGGTTTAAGGTATTTTTCCTTCAGCTAAAACATGCATGTGGAACCTAGAGTATGATCAACCATGTGATCGGGAGTCGTGTTCAAATATGTCTCAGTTTTCCTCCCCTGGTACTCGGGTGCAACATTCCAGATGCTTTACTAACACTCTCCCCACTTGGAGAGTCACTCCCTTTAACCTCCTGTTTGGCCCAGTTTGCAATTTCTGCGGAAGATGAACAGGAATAGGGAGAACCAATGAGAGACTAGCTGGAGGTGTCTGGACGGGCAAATTTAACTGTCATTTCCCACCAGGAAGAGGAATTAACCAAAGGCTCAGCGTGCCGTTCCGGAACCAAATTAGAGCCTGAAGCCATCCTGCGGTGTTGCGGCAGCTCACAAGAAAGCTAGTTGAAGAAAGGAGCTCAGGGGCACTGTAATTCACAAACTTACAGAGTTATAAATTACCGCTATCGTCCAAAAATATATTGAAGTAAGGGTGCCAAGAGGACTTGAAAGCGGGGCAGAAATGCAGGAAACCGATTTCAGGAGGTAGACTGGAATTGCATTGAAAGCATAGGAAAAGAGGCAGAGCGTCCACAATGATGCACTTGGCCAAAAAAGGCGTATGCGTTTTTTCCTGAATATATTCAGGAAAAAACGCATACGCCCTTTTTGGCCAACCAAGCAAGCTTGCAAAGGAAATCTGCACTACAATGAAGTCTCACTTCACCCCGGTCAAAAGGGCCATCTGAAAAAAGTGTAAAATCCAGAAAGGCAGGACAGGCCATGGAGAACTGGGAGCCTTGTTATGCTGATGGGCGGGATGTAAATTGCCAACAGACACTGGGGAGAAGTGTATGGTGTTTCCTGAAACATCTAAAAAACAAAGCAACAGAGCCTAGGGTACTTCCACTTATGGTCCTATAGCTTAGGGAAATTAAAATCAAAAAGACACAGCCACCCCAAAGTTTGGGACGCCTCTGTTTACAAGAACCTCGTTTACAGTACAAGTTCAATATCACAGAAAGTGAAAAATGGATAAAGAAGTTGTGGTATTTACTTACAAAGTAATATCACTCAGCAATGAAATCTATGTCATCAGGCCCTTAGCAGCACAATGAGTGGATTCAGGTATGGTGATTCTAACTGAAATAAGTCACACAGAAAAAGAAACATCATAAGATATCAGTAATACACGGAATGTAAACTTGGCTACACAGGAACTGAATTACACAACAGAACAGGGTCTCAAATTTAGAAAACCAACTTATTCTTGCTTAAGGGTAAAGGTGAGTGTGGTGCTGCATAAAACCAGAGACTGAAATGAGCACAGATAAAGTTCCTTAAGCCAAATATGGAATAGACAAGAGCTACTCCTTGCTCAACGAAATGGACTCAACACCCCATATTAAACGCCTAAGAACGTACCTGACTAGTAAGTATCTTAAAACCTATGGATTGCTATGTCTCCAAAAGAGAATCAAGCATGTGTACAGGGGCATAAACGCAGCAGTGATAGGATTGGAGAGGTTCGGTGAGCAAATGAAGACCCTTTGAAGTCATATTGCATGGTACCCATTCCACGGGTCTCAACTCTCCAGGTTTAAGGTATTCTTCCTTCAGCTAAAACATGCATGTGGAACCCAGAGTATGATCAACCGTGTGAACGGGAGACGTGTTCAAATATGTCTCAGTTTTCCTCCCCTGGTACTCGGGTGCAACATTCCAGACGCTTTACTAACACTCTCCCCACTTGGAGAGTCAGCGCCTTTAACCTCCTGTTTGGCCCATTTTGCAATTTCTGCGGAAGATGAACAGGAATAGGGAGAACCAATGAGAGACTAGCTGGAGGTGTCTGGACGGGCAAATTTAACTCTCATTTCCCACCAGGAAGAGGAAATAACCAAAGGCTCAGCGTGCCGTGCCGGAACCAGATTAGGGCCTGAAGCCATCCTGGGGTGTTGCGGCCAGGTCACAAGAAAGCGAGTTAAAGAAAGGAGCTCAGGGGCACTGTAATTCACAAACCTGCAGAGTTATAAATGACAGCTATCGTCCAAAGATATACTGAAGTAAGGCTGCCAAGAGGACTTGAAAGCGGGGCAGAATTGCAGGAAACCGATTTCAGGAGGTAGACTGGAATTGCATTGAAAGCATAGGAAAAGAGGCAGAACGTCCACAATGATGCACTTGGCCAAAAAGTGCGTATGCGTTTTTTCCTGAATATATTCAGGAAAAAACGCATACGCCCTTTTTGGCCAACCAAGCAAGCTTGCAAAGGAAATCTGCACTACAATGAAGTCTCACTTCCCCCCGGTCATAAGGGCCATCTGAATAAAGTGTAAAATCCAGAAAGGCAGGACAGACCATGGAGAACTGGGAGCCTTGTTATGCTGATGGGCGGGATGTAAATTGCCAACAGACACTCGGGGGAAGTGTATGGTGTTCCCTGAAACATCTAAAAAACAAAGCAACAGAGCCTAGGGCACTTCCACTTATGGTCCTATAGCTTAGGGAAATTAAAATCAAAAAGACACAGCCACCCCAAAGTTTGGAAGGGCTCTGTTTACAAGAACCTCGTTTACAGTACAAGTTCAACATCGCAGAAAGTGAAAAATGGATAAAGAAGTTGTGGTATTTACTTACAAAGCAATATCACTCAGCAATGAAATCTATGTCATCAGGCCCTTAGCAGCACAATGAGTGGATTCAGGTATGATGATTCTAACTGAAATAAGTCACACAGAAAAAGAAACATCATAAGATATCAGTAATACACGGAATGTAAACTTGGCTACACAGGAACTGAATTACAGAAAAGAACAGGGTCTCAAATTTAGAAAACCAACTTCTGCTTGCTTAAGGGTAAAGGTGAGTTGGGGTGCTGCATAAAACCAGAGATTGAAATGAGCACAGATAAAGTTCCTTAAGCCAAATATGGAATAGACAAGAGCTACTCCTTGCTCAACGAAATGGACTCAACACCGCATATTAAACACCTAAGAATATACCTGAGTGGTAAGTATCTGAAAACCTATGGATTGCTATGTCTCCGAAAGAGAATCAAGCATGTGTACAGGGGCATAAACGCAGCAGTGATAGGATTGGAGAGGTTTGCTGAGCAAATGAAGGCCCTTTGAAGTCATATTGCATGGTACCCATTCCACGGGTTTCAACTCTCCAGGTTTAAGGTATTCTTCCTTCAGCTAAAACATGCATGTGGAACCTAGGGTATGATCAACCATGTGATCGGGAGACGTGTTCAAATATGTCTCAGTTTTCGTACCCTGGTACTCGGGTGCAACATTCCAGACGCTTTACTAACACTCTCCCGACTTGGAGAGTCAGTCCCTTTAACCTCCTGTTTGGCCCAGTTTGCAATTTCTGCGGAAGATGAACAGGAATAGCGAGAACCAATGAGAGACTAGATGGAGGTGTCTGGACGGGCAAATTTAACTCTCATTTCCCACCAGGAAGAGGAAATAACCAAAGACTCAGGATGCCGGGCCGGAACCAGATTAGGGCCTGAAGCCATCCTGCGGTGTTGCGGCCAGCTCACAAGAAAGCGAGTTGAAGAAAGGAGCTCAGGGGCACTGTAATTCACAAACCTGCAGAGTTATAAATGACAGCTATCGTCCAAAAATATATTGAAGTAAGGCTGCCAAGAGGACTTGAAAGCGGGGCAGAATTGCAGGAAACCGATTTCAGGAGGTAGACTGGAATTGCATTGAAAGCATAGGAAAAGAGGCAGAGCGTCCACAATGATGCACTTGGCCAAAAAGGGCGTATGCGTTTTTTCCTGAATATATTCAGGAAAAAACGCATACGCCCTTTTTGGCCAACCAAGCAAGCTTGCAAAGGAAATCTGCACTACAATGAAGTCTCACTTCCCCCCGGTCAAAAGGGCCATCTGAAAAAAGTGTAAAATCCAGAAAGGCAGGACAGGCCATGGAGAACTGGGAGCCTTGTTATGCTGATGGGCGGGATGTAAATTGCCAACAGAAACTTGGGAGAAGTGTATGGTGTTTCCTGAAACATCTAAAAAACAAAGCAACAGAGCCTAGGGCACTTCCACTTATGGTCCTATAGCTTAGGGAAATTAAAATCAAAAAGATACAGCCACCCCAATGTTTGGGACGCCTCTGTTTACAAGAACCTCATTTACCAAAGAAGTTCAATATCACAGAAAGTGAAAAATGGATAAAGATCTTGTGGTACTTTCGTACAATGCAGTATCACTCAGCAATGAAATCTATGTCATCAGGCCCGTAGCAGCATAATGAGTGGATTCAGGTACGATGATTCTAACTGAAATAAGTCACACAGAAAAAGAAACATCATAAGATATCACTAATACACGGAATGTAAACTTGGCTACACAGGAACTGAATTCCAAAACAGAACAGGGTCTCAAATTTAGAAAACCAACTTATGCTTGCTTAAGGGTAAAGGTGAGTTGGGGTGCTGCATAAAACCAGAGATTGAAATGAGCACAGATAAAGTTCCTTAAGCCAAATATGGAATCGACAAGAGCTACTCCTTGGTCTACGAAATGTACTCAACACCGCATATTAAACGCCTAAGAATGTACCTGACTAGTAAGTATCTTAAAACCTATGGATTGCTATGTCTCCAAAAGAGAATCAAGCGTGTGTACAGGGGCATAAACGCAGCAGTGATAGGATTGGAGAGGTTCGGTGAGCAAATGAAGACCCTTTGAAGTCATATTGCATGGTACCCATTACATGGGTCTCAACTCTCCAGGTTTAAGGTATTCTTCCTTCAGCTAAAACATGCATGTGGAACCCAGAGTATGATCAACCGTGTGAACGGGAGACGTGTTCAAATATGTCTCAGTTTTCCTCCCCTGGTACTCGGGTGCAACATTCCAGACGCTTTACTAACACTCACCCCACCTGGAGAGTCAGCGCCTTTAACCTCCTGTTTGGCCCAGTTTGCAATTTCTGCGGAAGATGAACAGGAATAGGGAGAACCAATGAGAGACTAGCTGGAGGTGTCTGGACGGGCAAATTTAACTCTCATTTCCCACCAGGAAGAGGAAATAACCAAAGGCTCAGCGTGCCGTGCCGGAACCAGATTAGGGACTGAAGCCATCCTGCGGTGTTGCGGCCAGCTCAAAAGAAAGCGAGTTGAAGAAAGGAGCTCAGGGGCACTGTAATTCACAAACCTGCAGAGTTATAAATGACAGCTATCGTCCAAAAATATATTGAAGTAAGGCTGCCAAGAGGACTTGAAAGCGGGGCAGAATTGTATGAAACCGATTTCAGGAGGTAGACTGGAATTGCATTGAAAGCATAGGAAAAGAGGCAGAGCGTCCACAATGATGCACTTGGCCAAAAAGGGCGTATGCGTTTTTTCCTGAATATATTCAGGAAAAAACGCATACGCCCTTTTTGGCCAACCAAGCAAACTTGCAAAGGAAATCTGCACTACAATGAAGTCTCTCTTCCCCCAGGTCATAAGGGCCACCTGAAAAAAGTGTAAAATCCAGAAAGGCAGGACAGGCCATGGAGAACTGGGAGCCTTGTTATGCTGATGGGAAGGATGTAAATTGCCAACAGACACTTGGGAGAAGTGTATGGTGTTTCCTGAAACATCTAAAAAACAAAGCAACAGAGCCTAGAGCACTTCCACTTATGGTCCTATAGATTAGGGAAATTAAAATCAAAAAGATACAGCCACCCCAATGTTTGGGACGCCTCTGTTTACAAGAACCTCGTTTACCGTACAAGTTCAATATCACAGAAAGTGAAAAATGGAGAAAGAACTTGTGGTACTTACGTACAATGCAGAATCACTCAGCAATGAAATCTATGTCATCAGGCCCTTAGCAGCATAATTAGTGGATTCAGGTACGATGATTCTAACTGAAATAAGTCACACAGAAAAAGAAACATCATAAGATATCACTAATACACGGAATGTAAACTTGGCTACACAGGAACTGAATTCCAAAACAGAACAGGGTCTCAAATTTAGAAAACCAACTTCTGCTTGCTTAAGGGTAAAGGTGAGTTGGGGTGCTGCATAAAACCAGAGACTGAAATGAGCACAGATAAAGTTCCTTAAGCAAAATATGGAATAGACAAGAGCTACTCCTTGCTCAACGAAATGGACTCAACACTCCATATTAAACGCCTAAGAATGTACCTGACTAGTAAGTATCTTAAATCCTATGGATTGCTATGTCTCGAGAAGAGAATCAAGCATGTGTACAGGGGCATAAACGCAGCAGTGATAGGATTGGAGAGGTTCGGTGAGCAAATGCAGACCCTTTGTAGTCATATTGCATGGTACCCATTCCACGGGTTTCAACTACCCAGGTTTAAGGTATTTTTCCTTCAGCTAAAATATGCATGTGGAACCTAGGGTATGATCAACCATGTGATCGGGAGTCGTGTTCAAATATGTCTCAGTTTTCCTCCCCTGGTACTCGGGTGCAACATTCCAGGCGCTTTACTAACACTCTCCCGACTTGGAGAGTCAGTCCCTTTAACCTCCTGTTTGGCCCAGTTTGCAATTTCTGCGGAAGATGAACAGGAATAGCGTGAATCAATGAGAGACTAGCTGGAGGTGTCTGGACGGGCAAATTTAACTCTCATTTCCCACCAGGAAGAGGAAATAATCAAAGGCTCAGCGTGCCGTGACGGAACCAGATTAGGGCCTGAAGCCATCCGGGGGTGTTGCGGCCAGGTCACAAGAAAGCGAGTTGAAGAAACGAGCTCAGGGGCACTGTAATTCACAAACCTGCAGAGTTATAAATGACAGCTATCGTCCAAAAATATACTGAAGTAAGGCTGCCAAGAGGACTTGGAAGCGGGGCAGAACTGCAGGAAACCGATTTCAGGAGGTATACTGGAATTGCATTGAAAGCATAGGAAAAGAGGCAGAGCGTCCACAATGATGCACTTGGCCAAAAAGGGCGTATGCGTTTTTTCCTGAATATATTCAGGAAAAAACGCATACGCCCTTTTTGGCCAACCAAGCAAGCTTGCAAAGGAAATCTGCACTACAATGAAGTCTCACTTCCCCCCGGTCAAACGGGCCATCTGAAAAAAGTGTAAAATCCAGAAAGGCAGGACAGGCCATGGAGAACTGGGAGCCTTGTTATGCTGATGGGCGGGATGTAAATTGCCAACAGACACTCGGGAGAAGTGTATGGTGTTTCCTGAAACATCTAAAAAACAAAGCAACAGAGCCTAGGGCACTTCCACTTATGGTCCTATAGCTTAGGGAAATTAAAATCAAAAAGACACAGCCACCCCAAAGTTTGGGACGCCTCTGTTTACAAGAACCTCGTTTACCGTACAAGTTCAATATCACAGAAAGTGAAAAATGGATAAAGAACTTGTGGTACTTACGTACAATGCAGTATCACTCAGCAATGAAATCTATGTCATCAGGCCCGTAACAGCTTAATGAGTGGATTCAGGTACAATGATTCTAACTGAAATAAGTCACACAGAAAATGAAACATCATAAGATATCAGTAATACACGGAATGTAAACTTGGCTACACAGGAACTGAATTCCAAAACAGAACACGGACTCAAATTTAGAAAACCAACTTATGCTTGCTTAAGGGGAAAGTTGAGTTGGGGTGCTGCATAAAACCAGAGATTAAAATGAGCACAGATAAAGTTCCTTAAGCCAAATATGGAATAGACAAGAGCTACTCCTTGCTCAACGAAATGGACTCAACACCCCATATTAAACGCCTAAGAATGTACCTGACTAGTAAGTATCTTAAAACCTATGGATTGCTATGTCTCTGAAAGAGAATCAAGCGTGTGTACAGGGGCATAAACGCAGCAGTGATAGGATTGGAGAGGTTCGGTGAGCAAATGAAGACCCTTTGAAGTCATATTGCATGGTACCCATTCCACGGGTCTCAACTCTCCAGGTTTAAGGTATTCTTCCTTCAGCTAAAACATGCATGTGGAACCCAGAGTATGATCAACCGTGTGAACGGGAGACGTGTTCAAATATGTCTCAGTTTTCCTCCCCTGGTACTCGGGTGCAACATTCCAGACGCTTTACTAACACTCTCCCGACTTGGAGAGTCAGTCCCTTTAACCTCCTGTTTGGCCCAGTTTGCAATTTCTGCGGAAGATGAACAGGAATAGGGAGAACCAATGAGAGACTAGCTGGAGGTGTCTGGACGGGCAAATTTAACTCTCATTTCCCACCAGGAAGAGGAAATAACCAAAGGCTCAGCATGCCGGGCCGGAACCAGATTAGGGCCTGAAGCCATCCTGCGGTGTTGTGGCCAGCTCACAAGAAAGCGAGTTGAAGAAAGGAGCTCAGGGGCACTGTAATTCACAAACCTGCAGAGTTATAAATGACAGCTATCGTCCAAAAATATATTAAAGTAAGGCTGCCAAGAGGACTTGAAAGCGGGGCAGAATAGCAGGAAACCGATTTCAGGAGGTAGACTGGAATTGCATTGAAAGCATAGGAAAAGAGGCAGAGCGTCCACAATGATGCACTTGGCCAAAAAGGGCGTATGCGTTTTTTCCTGAATATATTCAGGAAAAAACGCATACGCCCTTTTTGGCCAACCAAGCAAGCTTGCAAAGGAAATCTGCACTACAATGAAGTCTCACTTCCCCCCGGTCAAAAGGGCCATCTGAAAAAAGTGTAAAATCCAGAAAGGCAGGACAGGCCATGGAGAACTGGGAGCCTTGTTATGCTGATGGGAAGGATGTAAATTGCCAACAGACACTTGGGAGAAGTGTATGGTGTTTCCTGAAACATCCAAAAAAACAAAGCAACAGAGCCTAGGGCACTTCCACTTATGGTCCTATAGCTTAGGGAAATTAAAATCAAAAAGACACAGCCACCCCAAAGTTTGGGACGCCTCTGTTTACAAGAACCTCGTTTACAGTACAAGTTCAACATCGCAGAAAGTGAAAAATGGATAAAGAAGTAGTGGTATTTACTTACAAAGCAATATCACTCAGCAATGAAATCTACGTCATCAGGCCCTTAGCAGCACAATGAGTGGATTCAGGTACGATGATTCTAACTGAAATAATTCACACAGAAAAAGAAACATCATAAGATATCAGTAATACATGGAATGTAAACTTGGCTACACAGGAACTGAATTACAGAACAGAACAGGGTCTCAAATTTAGAAAACCAACTTATGCTTGCTTAAGGGGAAAGGTGAGTTGGGGTGCTGCATAAAACCAGAGATTGAAATGAGCACAGATAATGTTCCTTAAACCAAATATGGAATAGACAAGAGCTACTCCTTGCTCAACGAAATTGACTCAACACCGCATATTAAACGCCTAAGAATGTACCTGACTAGTAAGTATCTTAAAACCTATGGATTGCTATGTCTCCGAAAGAGAATCAAGCATGTGTACAGGGACATAAACGCAGCAGTGATAGGATTGGAGAGGTTTGGTGAGCAAATGAAGGCCCTTTGAATTCATATTTCATGGTACCCATTCCACGGGTTTCAACTACCCAGGTTTAAGGTATTCTTCCTTCAGCTAAAACATGCATGTGGAACCTAGGGTATGATCAACCATGTGATCGGGAGACGTGTTCAAATATGTCTCAGTTTTCGTACCCTGGTACTCGGGTGCAACATTCCAGACGCTTTACTAACACTCTCCCTACTTGGAGAGTCAGTCCCTTTAACCTCCTGTTTGGCCCAGTTTGCAATTTCTGCGGAAGATGAACAGGAAGAGCGAGAACCAATGAGAGACTAGCTGGAGGTTTCTGGATGGGCAAATTTAACTCTCATTTCCCACCAGGAAGAGGAAATAACCAAAGGCTCAGCATGCCGGGCCGGAACCAGATTAGGGCCTGAAGCCATCCTGCGGTGTTGCGGCCAGCTCACAAGAAAGCGAGTTGAAGAAAGGAGCTCAGGGGCACTGTAATTCACAAACCTGCAGAGTTATAAATGACAGCTATCGTCAAAAATATATTGAAGTAAAGCTGCCAAGAGGACTTGAAAGCGGGGCAGAATTGCAGGAATCCGATTTAAGGAGGTAGACTGGAATTGCATTGAAAGCATAGGAAAAGAGGCAGAGCGTCCACAATGATGCACTTGGCCAAAAAGGGCGTATGCGTTTTTTCTTGAATATATTCAGGAAAAAACGCGTATGCCCTTTTTGGCCAACCAAGCAAGCTTGCAAAGGAAATCTGCACTACAATGAAGTCTGACTTCCCCCCGGTCAAAAGGGCCATCTGAAAAAAGTGTAAAATCCAGAAAGGCAGGACAGGCCATGGAGAACTGGGAGCCTTCTTATGCTGATGGGCGGGATGTAAATTGCCAACAGACACTCGGGACAAGTGTATGGTGTTTCCTGAAACATCTAAAAAACAAAGCAACAGAGCCTAGGGCACTTCCACTTATGGTCCTGTAGCTTAGGGAAATTAAAATCAAAAAGACACAGCCACCCGAAAGTTTGGGACGCCTCTGTTTACAAGAACCTCGTTTACAGTACAAGTTCAATATCACAGAAAGTGAAAAATGGATAAAGAAGTTGTGGTATTTACTTACAAAGCAATATCACTCAGCAATGAAATCTATGTCATCAGGCCCTTAGAAGCACAATGAGTGGATTCAGGTATGGTGATTCTAACTGAAATAAGTCACACAGAAAAAGAAACATCATAAGATATCAGTAATACATGGAATGTAAACTTGGCTACACAGGAACTGAATTACACAACAGAACAGGGTCTCAAATTTAGAAAACCAACTTATGCTTGCTTAAGGGTAAAGGTGAGTTGGGGTGCTGCATAAAACCAGAGACTGAAATGAGCACAGATAAAGTTCCTTAAGCCAAATATGGAATAGACAAGAGCTACTCCTTGCTCAACGAAATGGACTCAACACCCCATATTAAACGCCTAAGAATGTACCTGACTAGTAAGTATCTTAAAACCTAGGGATTGCTATGTCTCCAAAAGAGAATCAAGCGTGTGTACAGGGGCATAAATGCAGCAGTGATAGGATTGGAGATGTTCGGTGAGCAAATGAAGACCCTTTGAAGTCATATTGCATGGTACCCATTCCACGGGTCTCAACTCTCCAGGTTTAAGGTATTCTTTCTTCAGCTAAAACATTTATGTGGAACCCAGAGTATGATCAACCGTGTGAACGGGAGACGTGTTCAAATATGTCTCAGTTTTCCTCCCCTGTTACTCGGGTACAACATTCCAGATGCTTTACTAACACTCTCCCCACTTGGAGAGTCAGCGCCTTTAACCTCCTGTTTGGCCCAGTTTGCAATTTCTGCGGAAGATGAACAGGAATAGCGAGAACCAATGAGAGACTAGCTGGAGGTGTCTGGACGGGCAAATTTAACTCTCATTTCCCACCAGGAAGAGGAAATAACCAAAGGCTCAGCGTGCCGAGCCGGAACCAGATTAGGGCCTGAAGCCATCCTGGGGTGTTGCGGCCAGGTCACAAGAAAGCGAGTTGAAGAAAGGAGCTCAGGGGCACTGTAATTCACAAACCTGCAGAGTTATAAATGACAGCTATCGTCCAAAAATATACTGAAGTAAGGCTGCCAAGAGGACTTGAAAGCGGGGCAGAATTGCAGGAAACCGATTTCAGGAGGTAGACTGGAATTGCATTGAAAGCATAGGAAAAGAGGCAGAGCATCCACAATGATGCACTTGGCCAAAAAGGGCGTATGCGTTTTTTCCTGAATATATTCAGGAAAAAACGCATACGCCCTTTTTGGCCTACTAAGCAAGCTTGCAAACGAAATCTGCACTACAATGAAGTCTCACTTCCCCCCGGTCAAACGGGCCATCTGAAAAAATTGTAAAATCCAGAAAGGCAGGACAGGCCATGGAGAACTGGGAGCCTTGTTATGCTGATGGGCGGGATGTAAATTGCCAACAGACACTGGGGAGAAGTGTATGGTGTTTCCTGAAACATCTAAAAAACAAAGCAACAGAGCCTAGGGCACTTCCACTTATGGTCCTATAGCTTAGGGAAATTAAAATCAAAAAGATACAGCCACCCCAATGTTTGGAACGCCTCTGTTTACAAGAACCTCGTTTACCGTACAAGTTCAACATCGCAGAAAGTGAAAAATGGATAAAGAAGTTGTGGTATTTACTTACAAAGCAATATCATTCAGCAATGAAATCTATGTCATCAGGCCCTTAGCAGCACAATGAGTGGATTCATGTATGATGATTCTAACTAAAATAAGTCACACAGAAAAAGAATCATCATAAGATATCAGTAATACACGGAATGTAAACTAGGCTACACAGGAACTGAATTTCAAAACAGAACAGGGTCTCAAATTTAGAAAACCAACTTATGCTTGCTTAAGGGGAAAGGTGAGCTGGGGTGCTGCATAAAACCAGAGATTGAAATGAGCACAGATAAAGTTCCTTAAGCCAAATATGGAATCGACAAGAGCTACTCCTTGCTCAACGAAATGGACTCAACACCCCATATTAAACGCCTAAGAATGTACCTGACTAGTAAGTATCTTAAAACCTATGGATTGCTATGTCTCCAAAAGAGAATCAAGCGTGTGGACAGGGGCATAAACGCAGCAGTGATAGGATTGGAGAGGTTCGGTGAGCAAATGAAGACCCTTTGAAGTCATATTGCATGGTACCCATTACATGGGTCTCAACTCTCCAGGTTTAAGGTATTCTTCCTTCAGCTAAAACATGCATGTGGAACCCAGAGTATGATCAACCGTGTGAACGGGAGACGTGTTCAAATATGTCTCAGTTTTCCTCCCCTGGTACTCGGGTGCAACATTACAGACACTTTACTAACACTCTCCCCACTTGGAGAGTCAGCGCCTTTAACCTCCTGTTTGGCCCAGTTTGCAATTTCTGCGGAAGATGAACAGGAATAGGGAGAACCAATGAGAGACTAGCTGGAGGTGTCTGGACGGGCAAATTTAACTCTCATTTCCCACCAGGAAGAGGAAATAACCAAAGGCTCAGCGTGCCATGCCAGAACCAGATAAGGGCCTGAAGCCATTCTGCGGTGTTGCGGCCAGCTCACAAGAAAGCGAGTTGAAGAAAGGAGCTCAGGGGCACTGTAATTCACAAACCTGCAGAGTTATAAATGACAGCTATTGTCCAAAAATATACTGAAGTACGGCTGCCAAGAGGACTTGAAAGCGGGGCAGAATTGCAGGAAACCGATTTCAGGAGGTAGACTGGAATTGCATTGAAAGCATAGGAAAAGAGGCAGAACGTCCACAATGATGCACTTGGCCAAAAGGGGCGTATGCGTTTTTTCCTGAATATATTCAGGAAAAAACGCATACGCACTTTTTGGCCAACCAAGCAAGCTTGCAAAGGAAATCTGCACTACAATGAAGTCTCACTTCCCCCCGGTCATAAGGGCCATCTGAATAAAGTGTAAAATCCAGAAAGGCAGGACAGACCATGGAGAACTGGGAGCCTTGTTATGCTGATGGGCGGGATGTAAATTGCCAACAGACACTCGGGGGAAGTGTATGGTGTTCCCTGAAACATCTAAAAAACAAAGCAACAGAGCCTAGGGCACTTCCACTTATGGTCCTATAGCTTAGGGAAATTAAAATCAAAAAGACACAGCCACCCCAAAGTTTGGGACTCCTCTGTTTAATAGAACCTCGTTTACCGTACAAGTTCAATATCACAGAAAGTGAAAAATGGATAAAGAACTTGTGGTACTTACGTACAATGCAGTATCACTCAGCAATGAAATCTATGTCATCAGGCCCGTAGCAGCATAATGAGTGGATTCAGCTACGATGATTCTAACTGAAATAAGTCACACAGAAAAAGAAACATCATAAGATATCACTAATACACGGAATGTAAACTTGGCTACACAGGAACTGAATTCCAAAACAGAACAGGGTCTCAAATTTAGAAAACCAACTTATGCTTGCTTAAGGGTAAAGGTGAGTTGGGGTGCTGCATAAAACCAGAGATTGAAATGAGCACAGATAAAGTTCCTTAAGCCAAATATGGAGTAGACAAGAGCTGCTCCTTGCTCAACGAAATGGACTCAACACCCCATATTAAACGCCTAAGAATGTACCTGACTAGTAAGTATCTTAAATCCTATGGATTGCTATGTCTCGAAAAGAGAATCAAGCATGTGTACAGGGGCATAAACGCAGCAGTGATAGGATTGGAGAGGTTCGTTGAGCAAATGAAGAACCTTTGAAGTCATATTGCACGGTACCCATTCCACGGGTTTCAACTACCAAGGTTTAAGGTATTTTTCCTTCAGCTAAAACATGCATGTGGAACCTAGAGTATGATCAACAATGTGATCAGGAGTCGTGTTCAAATATGTCTCAGTTTTCCTCCCCTGGTACTCGGGTGCAACATTCCAGATGCTTTACTAACACTCTCCCCACTTGGAGAGTCAGTCCCTTTAACCTCCTGTTTGGCCCAGTTTGCAATTTCTGCGGAAGATGAACAGGAATAGGGAGAACCAATGAGAGACTAGCTGGAGGTGTCTGGACGGGCAAATTTAACTCTCATTTCCCACCAGGAAGAGGAATTAACCAAAGGCTCAGCATGCCGTGCCGGAACCAGATTAGGGCCTGACGCCATCCTGAGGTGTTGCGGCCAGGTCACAAGAAAGCGAGTTGAAGAAAGGAGCTCAGGGGCACTGTAATGTACAAACCTGCAGAGTTATAAATGACAGCTATCGTCCAAAAATATACTGAAGTAAGTTTGCCAAGAGGACTTGAAAGCGGGACAGAATTGCAGGAAACCGATTTCAGGAGGTAGACTGGAATTGCATTGAAAGCATAGGAAAAGAGGCAGAACGTCCACAATGATGCACTTGGCCAAAAAGGGCGTATGAATTTTTTCCTGAATATATTCAGGAAAAAATGCAAACGCCCTTTTGGGCCAAAGAAGCAAGCTTGCAAAGGACATCTGCACTACAATGAAGTCTCACTTCCCCCCGGTCAAAAGGGCCATCTGAAAAAAGTGTAAAATCCAGAAAGGCAGGACAGGCCATGGAGAACTGGGAGCCTTGTTATGCTGATGGGCAGGATGTAAATTGCCAACAGACACTCGGGAGAAGTGTATGGTGTTCCCTGAAACATCCAAAAAAACAAACAACAGAGCCTAGGGCACTTCCACTTATGGTCCTATAGCTTAGGGAAATTAAAATCAAAAAGACACAGCCACCCCAAAGTTTGGGACGCCTCTGTTTACAAGAACCTCGTTTACAGTACAAGTTCAACATCGCAGAAAGTGAAAAATGGATAAAGAAGTTGAGGTATTTACTAACAAAGCAATATCACTCAGTAATGAAATCTATGTCATCACGACCTTAGCAGCACAATGAGTGGGTTCAGGTATGATGATTCTAACTGAAATAAGTCACACAGAAAAAGAAACATCATAAGATATCAGTAATACACGGAATGTAAACTTGGCTACACAGGAACTGAATTACAGAAGAGAACAGGGTCTCAAATTTAGAAAACCAACTTATGCTTGCTTAAGGGGAAAGGTGAGTTGGGGTGCTGCATAAAACCAGAGATTGAAATGAGCACAGATAAAGTTCCTTAAGCCAAATATGGAATAGACAAGAGCTACTCCTTGCTCAACGAAATGGACTCAACACCGCATATTCAATGCCTAAGAATGTACCTGACTAGTAAGTATCTTAAAACCTATGGATTGCTATGTCTCCGAAAGAGAAACAAGCATGTGTACAGGGGCATAAACGAGGCAGTGATAGGATTGGAGAGGTTCGGTGAGCAAATGAAGACGCTTTGAAGTCATATTGGATGGTACCCATTCCACGGGTCTCAACTCTCCAGGTTTAAGGTATTCTTCCTTCAGCTAAAACATGCATGTGGAACCCAGAGTATGATCAACCGTGTGAACGGGAGACGTGTTCAAATATGTCTCAGTTTTCCTCCCCTGGTACTCGGGTGCAACATTCCAGACGCTTTACTAACACTCTCCCCACTTGGAGAGTCAGCGCCTTTAACCTCCTGTTTGGCCCAGTTTGCAATTTCTGCGGAAGATGAACAGGAATAGGGAGAACCAATGAGAGACTAGCTGGAGGTGTCTGGACGGGCAAATTTAACTCTCATTTCCCACCAGGAAGAGGAAATAACCAAAGGCTCAGCGTGCCGTGCCGGAATCAGATTGGGCCTGAAGCCATCCTGCGGTGTTGCGGCCAGCTCACAAGAAAGCGAGTTGAAGAAAGGAGCTCAGGGGCACTGTAATTCACAAACCTGCAGACTTATAAATGACAGCTATCGTCCAAAAATATATTGAAGTAAGGCTGCCAAGAGGACTTGAAAGCGGGGCAGAATTGCAGGAAACCGATTTCAGGAGGTAGACAGGAATGGCATTGAAAGCATAGGAAAAGAGGCAGAACGTCCACAATGATGCACTTGGCCAAAAAGGGCGTATGCGTTTTTTCCTGAATATATTCAGGGAAAAACGCATACGCCCTTTTTGGCCAACCAAGCAAGCTTGCAAAGGAAATCTGCACTACAATGAAGTCTCACTTCCCCCCGGTCAAAAGGGCCATCTGAAAAAAGTGTAAAATCCAGAAAGGCAGGACAGGCCATGGAGAACTGGGAGCCTTGTTATGCTGATGGGCGGGATGTAAATTGCCAACAGACACTCGGGAGAAGTGTATGGTGTTTCCTGAAACATCTAAAAAACAAAGCAACAGAGCCTAGGGCACTTCCACTTATGGTCCTATAGCTTAGGGAAATTAAAATCAAAAAGACACAGACACTCCAAAGTTTGGGACGCCTCTGTTTACAAGAAACTCGTTTACCGTACAAGTTCAATATCACAGAAAGTGAAAAATGGATAAAGAACTTGTGGTACTTACGTACAATGCAGTATCACTCAGCAATGAAATCTATGTCATCAGGCCCGTAGCAGCATAATGAGAGGATTCATGGACGATGATTCTAACTGAAATAAGTCACACAGAAAAAGAAACATCATAAGATATCAGTAATACACGGAATGTAAACTTGGCTACACAGGAACTGAATTACAGAACAGAACAGGGTCTCAAATTTAGAAAACCAACTTATGCTTGCTTAAAGGTAAAGGTGAGTTGGGGTGCTGCATGAAACCAGAGATTGAAATGAGCACAGATAAAGTTCCTTTAGCCAAATATGGAATAGACAAGAGCTACTCCTTGCTCAACGAAATGGACTCAACACCGCATATTAAACGCCTAAGAATGTACCTGACTAGTAAGTATCTTAAAACCTATGGATTGCTATGTCTCCGAAAGAGAATCAAGCATGTGTACAGGGGCATAAACGCAGCAGTGATAGGATTGGAGAGGTTCGGTGAGCAAATGAAGACCCTTTGAAGTCATATTGCATGGTACCCATTCCACGGGTTTCAACTACCAAGGTTTAAGGTATTCTTCCTTCAGCTAAAACATGCATGTGGAACCTAGAGTATGATCAAACATGTGATCGGGAGACGTGTTCAAATATGTCTCAGTTTTCGTACCCTGGTACTCGGGTGCAACATTCCAGACGCTTTACTAACACTCTCCCGACTTGGAGAGTCAGTGCCTTTAACCTCCTGTTTGGCCCAGTTTGCAATTTATGCGGAAGATGAACAGGAATAGCGAGAACCAATGAGAGACTAGCTGGAGGTGTCTGGACGGGCAAATTGAACTCTCATTTCCCACCAGGAAGAGAAATTAACCAAAGGTTCAGCGTGCCGTGCCAGACACAGATTAGGGCCTGAAGCCATCCTGCGGTGTTGCGGCCAGCTCACAAGAAAGCGAGTTGAAGAAAGGAGCTCAGGGGCACTGTAATTCACAAACCTGCAGAGTTATAAATGACAGCTATCGTCCAAAAATATACTGAAGTAAGGCTGCAAGAGGACTTGAAAGCGGGGCAGAATTGAAGGAAACCGATTTCAGGAGGTAGACTGGAATTACATTGAAAGCATAGGAAAAGAGGCAGAACGTCCACAATGATGCACTTGGCCAAAAAGGGCGTATGCGTTTTTTCCTGAATATATTCAGGAAAAAACGCATACGCCCTTTTTGGCCAACCAAGCAAGCTTGCAAAGGAAATCTGCACTACAATGAAGTCTCACTTCCCCCCAGTCAAAAGGGCCATCTGAAAAAAGTGTAAAATCCAGAAAGGCAGGACAGGCCATGGAGAACTGGGAGCCTTGTTATGCTGATGGGCGGGATGTAAATTGCCAACAGACACTCCGGAGAAGTGTATGGTGTTTCCTGAAGCATCTAAAAAACAAAGCAACAGAGCCTAGGGCACTTCCACTTATAGTCCTATAGCTTAGGGAAATTAAAATCAAAAAGACACAGCCACCCCAAAGTTTGGGACGCCTCTGTTTACAAAAACCTCGTTTACCGTACAAGTTCAATATCACAGAAAGTGAAAAATGGATAAAGAACTTGTGGTACTTACGTACAATGCAGTATCACTCAGCAATGAAATCTATGTCATCAGGCCCATAGCAGCATAATGAGTGGATTCATGTATGATGATTCTAACTGAAATAAGTCACACAGAAAAAGAAACATCATAAGATATCACTAATACACGGAATGTAAACTTGGCTACACAGGAACTGGATTCCAAAACAGAACAGGGTCTCAAATTTAGAAAACCAACTTATGCTTGCTTAAGGGTAAAGGTGAGTTGGGGTGCTGCATGAAACCAGAGATTGAAATGAGCACAGATAAAGTTCCTTAAGCCAAATATGGAATAGACAAGAGCTACTCCTTGCTCAACGAAATGGACTCAACACCGCATATTAAACGCCTAAGAATGTACCTGACTAGTAAGTATCTTAAAACCTATGGATTGCTATGTCTCCGAAAGAGAATCAAGCATGTGTACAGGGGCATAAACGCAGCAGTGATAGGATTGGAGAGGTTCGGTGAGCAAATGAAGACCCTTTGAAGTCATATTGCATGGTACCCATTCCACGGGTTTCAACTACCAAGGTTTAAGGTATTCTTCCTTCTGCTAAAACATGCATGTGGAACCTAGAGTATGATCAACCATGTGATCGGGAGACGTGTTCAAATATGTCTCAGTTTTCGTACCCTGGTACTCGGGTGCAACATTCCAGACGCTTTACTAACACTCTCCCGACCTGGAGAGTCAGTCCGTTTAACCTCCTGTTTGGCCCAGTTTGCAATTTCTGCGGAAGATGCACAGGAATAGCGAGAACCAATGAGAGACTAGCTGGAGGTGTCTGGACGGGCAAATAGAACTCTCATTTCCCACCAGGAAGAGAAATTAACCAAAGGTTCAGCGTGCCGTGCCGGACACAGATTAGGGCCTGAAGCCATCCTGCGGTGTTGCGGCCAGCTCACAAGAAAGCGAGTTGAAGAAAGGAGCTCAGGGGCACTGTAATTCACAAACCTGCAGAGTTATAAATGACAGCTATCGTCCAAAAATATACTGAAGTAAGGCTGCAAGAGGACTTGAAAGCGGGGCAGAATTGCAGGAAACCGATTTCAGGAGGTAGACTGGAATTACATTGAAAGCATAGGAAAAGAGGCAGAACGTCCACAATGATGCACTTGGCCAAAAAGGGCGTATGCGTTTTTTCCTGAATATATTCAGGAAAAAACGCATACGCCCTTTTTGGCCAACCAAGCAAGCTTGCAAAGGAAATCTGCACTACAATGAAGTCTCACTTCCCCCCAGTCAAAAGGGCCATCTGAAAAAAGTGTAAAATCCAGAAAGGCAGGACAGGCCATGGAGAACTGGGAGCCTTGTTATGCTGATGGGCGGGATGTAAATTGCCAACAGACACTCCGGAGAAGTGTATGGTGTTTCCTGAAGCATCTAAAAAACAAAGCAACAGAGCCTAGGGCACTTCCACTTATAGTCCTATAGCTTAGGGAAATTAAAATCAAAAAGACACAGCCACCCCAAAGTTTGGGACGCCTCTGTTTACAAAAACCTCGTTTACCGTACAAGTTCAATATCACAGAAAGTGAAAAATGGATAAAGAACTTGTGGTACTTACGTACAATGCAGTATCACTCAGCAATGAAATCTATGTCATCAGGCCCATAGCAGCATAATGAGTGGATTCATGTATGATGATTCTAACTGAAATAAGTCACACAGAAAAAGAAACATCATAAGATATCACTAATACACGGAATGTAAACTTGGCTACACAGGAACTGGATTCCAAAACAGAACAGGGTCTCAAATTTAGAAAACCAACTTATGCTTGCTTAAGGGTAAAGGTGAGTTGGGGTGCTGCATGAAACCAGAGATTGAAATGAGCACAGATAAAGTTCCTTAAGCCAAATATGGAATAGACAAGAGCTACTCCTTGCTCAACGAAATGGACTCAACACCGCATATTAAACGCCTAAGAATGTACCTGACTAGTAAGTAATTTAAAACCTATGGATTGCTATGTCTCCGAAAGAGAATCAAGCGAGTGTACAGGGGCATAAATGCAGCAGTGATAAGATTGGAGAGGTTCGGTGAGCAAATGAAGACCCTTTGAAGTCATATTGCATGGTACCCATTCCACGGGTTTCAACTACCCAGGTTTAAGGTATTCTTCCTTCTGCTAAAACATGCATGTGGAACCTAGAGTATGATCAACCATGTGATCGGGAGACGTGTTCAAATATGTCTCAGTTTTCGTACCCTGGTACTCGGGTGCAACATTCCAGACGCTTTACTAACACTCTCCCGACCTGGAGAGTCAGTCCGTTTAACCTCCTGTTTGGCCCAGTTTGCAATTTCTGCGAAAGATGAACAGGAATAGGGAGAACCAATGAGAGACTAGCTGGAGGTGTCTGGACGGGCAAATTTAACTGTCATTTCCCACCAGGAAGAGAAATTAACCAAAGGTTCAGCGTGCCATGCCGGACACAGATTAGGGCCTGAAGCCATCCTGCGGTGTTGCGGCCAGCTCACAAGAAAGCGAGTTGAAGAAAGGAGCTCAGGGGCACTGTAATTCACAAACCTGCAGAGTTATAAATGACAGCTATCGTCCAAAAATATACTGAAGTAAGGCTGCAAGAGGACTTGAAAGCGGGGCAGAATTGAAGGAAATCGATTTCAGGAGGTAGACTGGAATTACATTGAAAGCATAGGAAAAGAGGCAGAACGTCCACAATGATGCACTTGGCCAAAAAGGGCGTATGCGTTTTTTCCTGAATATATTCAGGAAAAAACGCATACGCCCTTTTTGGCCAACCAAGCAAGCTTGCAAAGGAAATCTGCACTACAATGAAGTCTCACTTCCCCCCAGTCAAAAGGGCCATCTGAAAAAAGTGTAAAATCCAGAAAGGCAGGACAGGCCATGGAGAACTGGGAGCCTTGTTATGCTGATGGGCGGGATGTAAATTGCCAACAGACACTCCGGAGAAGTGTATGGTGTTTCCTGAAGCATCTAAAAAACAAAGCAACAGAGCCTAGGGCACTTCCACTTATAGTCCTATAGCTTAGGGAAATTAAAATCAAAAAGACACAGCCACCCCAAAGTTTGGGACGCCTCTGTTTACAAAAACCTCGTTTACCGTACAAGTTCAATATCACAGAAAGTGAAAAATGGATAAAGAACTTGTGGTACTTACGTACAATGCAGTATCACTCAGCAATGAAATCTATGTCATCAGGCCCATAGCAGCATAATGAGTGGATTCATGTATGATGATTCTAACTGAAATAAGTCACACAGAAAAAGAAACATCATAAGATATCACTAATACACGGAATGTAAACTTGGCTACACAGGAACTGGATTCCAAAACAGAACAGGGTCTCAAATTTAGAAAACCAACTTATGCTTGCTTAAGGGTAAAGGTGAGTTGGGGTGCTGCATGAAACCAGAGATTGAAATGAGCACAGATAAAGTTCCTTAAGCCAAATATGGAATAGACAAGAGCTACTCCTTGCTCAACGAAATAGACTCAACACCGCATATTAAACGCCTAAGAATGTACCTGACTAGTAAGTAATTTAAAACCTATGGATTGCTATGTCTCCGAAAGAGAATCAAGCGAGTGTACAGGGGCATAAATGCAGCAGTGATAAGATTGGAGAGGTTCGGTGAGCAAATGAAGACCCTTTGAAGTCATATTGCATGGTACCCATTCCACGGGTTTCAACTACCCAGGTTTAAGGTATTCTTCCTTCTGCTAAAACATGCATGTGGAACCTAGAGTATGATCAACCATGTGATCGGGAGACGTGTTCAAATATGTCTCAGTTTTCGTACGCTGGTACTCGGGTGCAACATTCCAGACGCTTTACTAACACTCTCCCGACCTGGAGAGTCAGTCCGTTTAACCTCCTGTTTGGCCCAGTTTGCAATTTCTGCGAAAGATGAACAGGAATAGGGAGAACCAATGAGAGACTAGCTGGAGGTGTCTGGACGGGCAAATTTAACTCTCATTTCCCACCAGGAAGAGGAAATAACCAAAGGCTCAGCGTGCCGTGCCGGAACCAGATTGGGCCTGAAGCCATCCTGCGGTGTTGCGGCCAGCTCACAAGAAAGCGAGTTGAAGAAAGGAGCTCAGGGGCACTGTAATTCACAAACCTGCAGACTTATAAATGACAGCTATCGTCCAAAAATATACTGAAGTAAGGCTGCAAGAGGACTTGAAAGCGGGGCAGAATTGCAGGAAACCGATTTCAGGAGGTAGACTGGAATTGCATTGAAAGCATAGGAAAAGAGGCAGAACGTCCACAATGATGCACTTGGCCAAAAAGGGCGTATGCGTTTTTTCCTGAATATATTCAGGAAAAAACGCATACGCCCTTTTTGGCCAACCAAGCAAGCTTGCAAAGGAAATCTGCACTACAATGAAGTCTCACTTCCCCCCAGTCAAAAGGGCCATCTGAAAAAAGTGTAAAATCCAGAAAGGCAGGACAGGCCATGGAGAACTGGGAGCCTTGTTATGCTGATGGGCGGGATGTAAATTGCCAACAGACACTCCGGAGAAGTGTATGGTGTTTCCTGAAGCATCTAAAAAACAAAGCAACAGAGCCTAGGGCACTTCCACTTATAGTCCTATAGCTTAGGGAAATTAAAATCAAAAAGACACAGCCACCCCAAAGTTTGGGACGCCTCTGTTTACAAAAACCTCGTTTACGGTACAAGTTCAATATCACAGAAAGCGAAAAATGGATAAAGAACTTGTGGTACTTACGTACAATGCAGTATCACTCAGCAATGAAATCTATGTCATCAGGCCCATAGCAGCATAATGAGTGGATTCATGTATGATGATTCTAACTGAAATAAGTCACACAGAAAAAGAAACATCATAAGATATCACTAATACACGGAATGTAAACTTGGCTACACAGGAACTGGATTCCAAAACAGAACAGGGTCTCAAATTTAGAAAACCAACTTATGCTTGCTTAAGGGTAAAGGTGAGTTGGGGTGCTGCATGAAACCAGAGATTGAAATGAGCACAGATAAAGTTCCTTAAGCCAAATATGGAATAGACAAGAGCTACTCCTTGCTCAACGAAATGGACTCAACACCGCATATTAAACGCCTAAGAATGTACCTGACTAGTAAGTATCTTAAAACCTATGGATTGCTATGTCTCCGAAAGAGAATCAAGCATGTGTACAGGGGCATAAACGCAGCAGTGATAGGATTGGAGAGGTTCGGTGAGCAAATGAAGACCCTTTGCAGTCATATTGCATGGTACCCATTCCACGGGTTTCAACTACCAAGGTTTAAGGTATTCTTCCTTCAGCTAAAACATGCATGTGGAACCTAGAGTATGATCAACCATGTGATCGGGAGACGTGTTCAAATATGTCTCAGTTTTCGTACCCTGGTACTCGGGTGCAACATTCCAGACGCTTTACTAACACTCTCCCGACTTGGAGAGTCAGTCCCTTTAACCTCCTGTTTGGCCCAGTTTGCAATTTCTGCGGAAGATGCACAGGAATAGCGAGAACCAATGAGAGACTAGCTGGAGGTGTCTGGACGGGCAAATTTAACTCTCATTTCCCACCAGGAAGAGAAATTAACCAAAGGTTCAGCGTGCCGTGCCGGACACAGATTAGGGCCTGAAGCCATCATGCGGTGTTGCGGCCAGCTCACAAGAAAGCGAGTTGAAGAAAGGAGCTCAGGGGCACTGTAATTCACAAACCTGCAGAGTTATAAATGACAGCTATCGTCCAAAAATATACTGAAGTAAGGCTGCAAGAGGACTTGAAAGCGGGGAAGAATTGAAGGAAACCGATTTCAGGAGGTAGACTGGAATTACATTGAAAGCATAGGAAAAGAGGCAGAACGTCCACAATGATGCACTTGGCCAAAAAGGGCGTATGCGTTTTTTCCTGAATATATTCAGGAAAAAACGCATACGCACTTTTTGGCCAACCAAGCAAGCTTGCAAAGGAAATCTGCACTACAATGAAGTCTCACTTCCCCCCAGTCAAAAGGGCCATCTGAAAAAAGTGTAAAATCCAGAAAGGCAGGACAGGCCATGGAGAACTGGGAGCCTTGTTATGCTGATGGGTGGGATGTAAATTGCCAACAGACACTCAGGAGAAGTGTATGGTGTTTCCTGAAGCATCTAAAAAACAAAGCAACAGAGCCTAGGTCACTTCCACTTATACTCCTATAGCTTAGGGAAATTAAAATCAAAAAGACACAGCCACCCCAAAGTTTGGGACGCCTCTGTTTACAAAAACCTCGTTTACCGTACAAGTTCAATATCACAGAAAGCGAAAAATGGATAAAGAACTTGTGGTACTTACGTACAATGCAGTATCACTCAGCAATGAAATCTATGTCATCAGGCCCATAGCAGCATAATGAGTGGATTCATGTATGATGATTCTAACTGAAATAAGTCACACAGAAAAAGAAACATCATAAGATATCACTAATACACGGAATGTAAACTTGGCTACACAGGAACTGGATTCCAAAACAGAACAGGGTCTCAAATTTAGAAAACCAACTTATGCTTGCTTAAGGGGAAAGGTGAGTTGGGGTGCTGCATAAAACCAGACATTGAAATGAGCACAGATAAAGTTCCTTAAGCCAAATATGGAATAGACAAGAGCTACTCCTTGCTCAACGAAATGGACTCAACACCCCATATTAAACGCCTAAGAATGTACCTGACTCGTAAGTATCTTAAAACCTATGGATTGCTATGTCTCCGAAAGAGAATCAAGCGAGTGTACAGGGGCATAAATGCAGCAGTGATAAGATTGGAGAGGTTCGGTGAGCAAATGAAGACCCTTTGAAGTCATATTGCATGGTACCCATTCCACGGGTTTCAACTACCCAGGTTTAAGGTATTCTTCCTTCTGCTAAAACATGCATGTGGAACCTAGAGTATGATCAACCATGTGATCGGGAGACGTGTTCAAATATGTCTCAGTTTTCGTACCCTGGTACTCGGGTGCAACATTCCAGACGCTTTACTAACACTCTCCCGACCTGGAGAGTCAGTCCGTTTAACCTCCTGTTTGGCCCAGTTTGCAATTTCTGCGAAAGATGAACAGGAATAGGGAGAACCAATGAGAGACTAGCTGGAGGTGTCTGGACGGGCAAATTTAACTCTCATTTCCCACCAGGAAGAGGAAATAACCAAAGGCTCAGCGTGCCGTGCCGGAACCAGATTGGGCCTGAAGCCATCCTGCGGTGTTGCGGCCAGCTCACAAGAAAGCGAGTTGAAGAAAGGAGCTCAGGGGCACTGTAATTCACAAACCTGCAGACTTATAAATGACAGCTATCGTCCAAAAATATACTGAAGTAAGGCTGCAAGAGGACTTGAAAGCGGGGCAGAATTGCAGAAACCGATTTCAGGAGGTAGACTGGAATTACATTGAAAGCATAGGAAAAGAGGCAGAACGTCCACAATGATGCACTTGGCCAAAAAGGGCGTATGCGTTTTTTCCTGAATATATTCAGGAAAAAACGCATACGCCCTTTTTGGCCAACCAAGCAAGCTTGCAAAGGAAATCTGCACTACAATGAAGTCTCACTTCCCCCCAGTCAAAAGGGCCATCTGAAAAAAGTGTAAAATCCAGAAAGGCAGGACAGGCCATGGAGAACTGGGAGCCTTGTTATGCTGATGGGCGGGATGTAAATTGCCAACAGACACTCCGGAGAAGTGTATGGTGTTTCCTGAAGCATCTAAAAAACAAAGCAACAGAGCCTAGGGCACTTCCACTTATAGTCCTATAGCTTAGGGAAATTAAAATCAAAAAGACACAGCCACCCCAAAGTTTGGGACGCCTCTGTTTA
The DNA here is from genome assembly GCF_951394435.1 of Stenella coeruleoalba. NCBI lineage: Eukaryota > Metazoa > Chordata > Mammalia > Artiodactyla > Delphinidae > Stenella > Stenella coeruleoalba. The sequence continues at coordinate 42,429 of NW_027646340.1, read as the reverse complement.
CAAAAACCTCGTTTACCGTACAAGTTCAATATCACAGAAAGTGAAAAATGGATAAAGAACTTGTGGTACTTACGTACAATGCAGTATCACTCAGCAATGAAATCTATGTCATCAGGCCCATAGCAGCATAATGAGTGGATTCATGTATGATGATTCTAACTGAAATAAGTCACACAGAAAAAGAAACATCATAAGATATCACTAATACACGGAATGTAAACTTGGCTACACAGGAACTGGATTCCAAAACAGAACAGGGTCTCAAATTTAGAAAACCAACTTATGCTTGCTTAAGGGTAAAGGTGAGTTGGGGTGCTGCATGAAACCAGAGATTGAAATGAGCACAGATAAAGTTCCTTAAGCCAAATATGGAATAGACAAGAGCTACTCCTTGCTCAACGAAATGGACTCAACACCGCATATTAAACGCCTAAGAATGTACCTGACTAGTAAGTATCTTAAAACCTATGGATTGCTATGTCTCCGAAAGAGAATCAAGCATGTGTACAGGGGCATAAACGCAGCAGTGATAGGATTGGAGAGGTTCGGTGAGCAAATGAAGACCCTTTGCAGTCATATTGCATGGTACCCATTCCACGGGTTTCAACTACCAAGGTTTAAGGTATTCTTCCTTCAGCTAAAACATGCATGTGGAACCTAGAGTATGATCAACCATGTGATCGGGAGACGTGTTCAAATATGTCTCAGTTTTCGTACCCTGGTACTCGGGTGCAACATTCCAGACGCTTTACTAACACTCTCCCGACTTGGAGAGTCAGTCCCTTTAACCTCCTGTTTGGCCCAGTTTGCAATTTCTGCGGAAGATGAACAGGAATAGCGAGAACCAATGAGAGACTAGCTGGAGGTGTCTGGACGGGCAAATTGAACTCTCATTTCCCACCAGGAAGAGAAATTAACCAAAGGTTCAGCGTGCCATGCCGGACACAGATTAGGGCCTGAAGCCATCCTGCGGTGTTGCGGCCAGCTCACAAGAAAGCAAGTTGAAGAAAGGAGCTCAGGGGCACTGTAATTCACAAACCTGCAGAGTTATAAATGACAGCTATCGTCCAAAAATATACTGAAGTAAGGCTGCAAGAGGACTTGAAAGCGGGGCAGAATTGAAGGAAATCGATTTCAGGAGGTAGACTGGAATTGCATTGAAAGCATAGGAAAAGAGGCAGAACGTCCACAATGATGCACTTGGCCAAAAAGGGCGTATGCGTTTTTTCCTGAATATATTCAGGAAAAAACGCATACGCCCTTTTTGGCCAACCAAGCAAGCTTGCAAAGGAAATCTGCACTACAATGAAGTCTCACTTCCCCCCAGTCAAAAGGGCCATCTGAAAAAAGTGTAAAATCCAGAAAGGCAGGACAGGCCATGGAGAACTGGGAGCCTTGTTATGCTGATGGGCGGGATGTAAATTGCCAACAGACACTCCGGAGAAGTGTATGGTGTTTCCTGAAGCATCTAAAAAACAAAGCAACAGAGCCTAGGGCACTTCCACTTATAGTCCTATAGCTTAGGGAAATTAAAATCAAAAAGACACAGCCACCCCAAAGTTTGGGACGCCTCTGTTTACAAAAACCTCGTTTACCGTACAAGTTCAATATCACAGAAAGTGAAAAATGGATAAAGAACTTGTGGTACTTACGTACAATGCAGTATCACTCAGCAATGAAATCTATGTCATCAGGCCCATAGCAGCATAATGAGTGGATTCATGTATGATGATTCTAACTGAAATAAGTCACACAGAAAATGAAACATCATAAGATATCACTAATACACGGAATGTAAACTTGGCTACACAGGAACTGGATTCCAAAACAGAACAGGGTCTCAAATTTAGAAAACCAACTTATGCTTGCTTAAGGGGAAAGGTGAGTTGGGGTGCTGCATAAAACCAGACATTGAAATGAGCACAGATAAAGTTCCTTAAGCCAAATATGGAATAGACAAGAGCTACTCCTTGCTCAACGAAATGGACTCAACACCGCATATTAAACGCCTAAGAATGTACCTGACTCGTAAGTATCTTAAAACCTATGGATTGCTATGTCTCCGAAAGAGAATCAAGCGAGTGTACAGGGGCATAAATGCAGCAGTGATAAGATTGGAGAGGTTCGGTGAGCAAATGAAGACCCTTTGAAGTCATATTGCATGGTACCCATTCCACGGGTTTCAACTACCCAGGTTTAAGGTATTCTTCCTTCTGCTAAAACATGCATGTGGAACCTAGAGTATGATCAACCATGTGATCGGGAGACGTGTTCAAATATGTCTCAGTTTTCGTACCCTGGTACTCGGGTGCAACATTCCAGACGCTTTACTAACACTCTCCCGACCTGGAGAGTCAGTCCGTTTAACCTCCTGTTCGGCCCAGTTTGCAATTTCTGCGAAAGATGAACAGGAATAGGGAGAACCAATGAGAGACTAGCTGGAGGTGTCTGGACGGGCAAATTTAACTCTCATTTCCCACAAGGAAGAGGAAATAAGCAAAGGCTCAGCGTGCCGTGCCGGAACCAGATTGGGCCTGAAGCCATCCTGCGGTGTTGCGGCCAGCTCACAAGAAAGCGAGTTGAAGAAAGGAGCTCAGGGGCACTGTAATTCACAAACCTGCAGACTTATAAATGACAGCTATCGTCCAAAAATATATTGAAGTAAGGGTGCCAAGAGGACTTGAAAGCGGGGCAGAATTGCAGGAAACCGATTTCAGGAGGTAGACTGGAATTGCATTGAAAGCATAGGAAAAGAGGCAGAACGTCCACAATGATGCACTTGGCCAAAAAGGGCGTATGCGTTTTTTCCTGAATATATTCAGGGAAAAACGCATACGCCCTTTTTGGCCAACCAAGCAAGCTTGCAAAGGAAATCTGCACTACAATGAAGTCTCACTTCCCCCCGGTCAAAAGGGCCATCTGAAAAAAGTGTAAAATCCAGAAAGGCAGGACAGGCCATGGAGAACTGGGAGCCTTGTTATGCTGATGGGCGGGATGTAAATTGCCAACAGACACTCGGGAGAAGTGTATGGTGTTTCCTGAAACATCTAAAAAACAAAGCAACAGAGCCTAGGGCACTTCCACTTATGGTCCTATAGCTTAGGGAAATTAAAATCAAAAAGACAAAGCCACCCCAAAGTTTGGGACGCCTCTGTTTACAAGAACCTCGTTTACCGTACAAGTTCAATATCACAGAAAGTGAAAAATGGATAAAGAACTTGTGGTACTTACGTACAATGCAGTATCACTCAGCAATGAAATCTATGTCATCAGACCCGTAGCAGCATAATGAGTGGATTCAGGTATGATGATTGTAACTGAAATAAGTCACACAGAAAAAGAAACATCATAAGATATCAGTAATACACGGAATGTAAACTTGGCTACACAGGAACTGAATTACAGAACAGAACAGGGTCTCAAATTTAGAAAACCAACTTATGCTTGCTTAAGGGGAAAGGTGAGTTGGGGTGCTACATGAAACCAGAGATTGAAATGAGCACAGATAAAGTTCCTTTAGCCAAATATGGAATAGACAAGAGCTACTCCTTGCTCAACGAAATGGACTCAACACCGCATATTAAACGCCTAAGAATGTACCTGACTAGTAAGTATCTTAAAACCTATGGATTGCTATGTCTCCGAAAGAGAATCAAGCGAGTGTACAGGGGCATTAACGCAGCAGTGATAGGATTGGAGAGGTTCGGTGAGCAAATGAAGACCCTTTGAAGTCATATTGCATGGTACGCATTCCACGGGTTTCAACTACCCAGGTTTAAGGTATTCTTCCTTCAGCTAAAACATGCATGTGGAACCTAGAGTATGATCAACCATGTGATCGGGAGACATGTTCAAATATGTCTCAGTTTTCGTACCCTGGTACTCGGGTGCAACATTCCAGACGCTTTACTAACACTCTCCCGACTTGGAGAGTCAGTCCCTTTAACCTCCTGTTTGGCCCAGTTTGCAATTTCTGCGGAAGATGAACAGGAATAGCGAGAACCAATGAGAGACTAGCTGGAGGTGTCTGGACGGGCAAATTGAACTCTCATTTCCCACCAGGAAGAGAAATTAACCAAAGGTTCAGCGTGCCGTGCCGGACACAGATTAGGGCCTGAACCCATCCTGCGGTGTTGCGGCCAGCTCACAAGAAAGCGAGTTGAAGAAAGGAGCTCAGGGGCACTGTAATTCACAAACCTGCAGAGTTATAAATGACAGCTATCGTCCAAAAATATACTGAAGTAAGGCTGCAAGAGGACTTGAAAGCGGGGCAGAATTGCAGGAAACCGATTTCAGGAGGTAGACTGGAATTACATTGAAAGCATAGGAAAAGAGGCAGAACGTCCACAATGATGCACTTGGCCAAAAAGGGCGTATGCGTTTTTTCCTGAATATATTCAGGAAAAAACGCATACGCCCTTTTTGGCCAACCAAGCAAGCTTGCAAAGGAAATCTGCACTACAATGAAGTCTCACTTCCCCCCGGTCAAAAGGGCCATCTGAAAAAAGTGTAAAATCCAGAAAGGCAGGACAGGCCATGGAGAACTGGGAGCCTTGTTATGCTGATGGGCGGGATGTAAATTGCCAACAGACACTCCGGAGAAGTGTATGGTGTTTCCTGAAGCATCTAAAAAACAAAGCAACAGAGCCTAGGGCACTTCCACTTATAGTCCTATAGCTTAGGGAAATTAAAATCAAAAAGACACAGCCACCCCAAAGTTTGGGACGCCTCTGTTTACAAAAACCTCGTTTACCGTACAAGTTCAATATCACAGAAAGTGAAAAATGGATAAAGAACTTGTGGTACTTACGTACAATGCAGTATCACTCAGCAATGAAATCTATGTCATCAGGCCCATAGCAGCATAATGAGTGGATTCATGTATGATGATTCTAACTGAAATAAGTCACACAGAAAAAGAAACATCATAAGATATCACTAATACACGGAATGTAAACTTGGCTACACAGGAACTGGATTCCAAAACAGAACAGGGTCTCAAATTTAGAAAACCAACTTATGCTTGCTTAAGGGTAAAGGTGAGTTGGGGTGCTGCATGAAACCAGAGATTGAAATGAGCACAGATAAAGTTCCTTAAGCCAAATATGGAATAGACAAGAGCTACTCCTTGCTCAACGAAATGGACTCAACACCGCATATTAAACGCCTAAGAATGTACCTGACTAGTAAGTATCTTAAAACCTATGGATTGCTATGTCTCCGAAAGAGAATCAAGCATGTGTACAGGGGCATAAACGCAGCAGTGATAGGATTGGAGAGGTTCGGTGAGCAAATGAAGACCCTTTGCAGTCATATTGCATGGTACCCATTCCACGGGTTTCAACTACCAAGGTTTAAGGTATTCTTCCTTCAGCTAAAACATGCATGTGGAACCTAGAGTATGATCAACCATGTGATCGGGAGACGTGTTCAAATATGTCTCAGTTTTCGTACCCTGGTACTCGGGTGCAACATTCCAGACGCTTTACTAACACTCTCCCGACTTGGAGAGTCAGTCCCTTTAACCTCCTGTTTGGCCCAGTTTGCAATTTCTGCGGAAGATGAACAGGAATAGCGAGAACCAATGAGAGACTAGCTGGAGGTGTCTGGACGGGCAAATTTAACTCTCATTTCCCACCAGGAAGAGAAATTAACCAAAGGTTCAGCGTGCCGTGCCGGACACAGATTAGGGCCTGAAGCCATCCTGCGGTGTTGCGGCCAGCTCACAAGAAAGCGAGTTGAAGAAAGGAGCTCAGGGGCACTGTAATTCACAAACCTGCAGAGTTATAACTGACAGCTATCGTCCAAAAATATACTGAAGTAAGGTTGCCAAGAGGACTTGAAAGCGGGGCCGAATTGCTGGAAACCGATTTCAGGAGGTAGACTGGAATTGCATTGAAAGCATAGGAAAAGAGGCAGAACGTCCACAATGATGCACTTGGCCAAAAAGGGCGTATGCGTTTTTTCCTGAATATATTCAGGAAAAAACGCATACGCCCTTTTTGGCCAACCAAGCAAGCTTGCAAAGGAAATCTGCACTACAATGAAGTCTCACTTCCCCCCAGTCAAAAGGGCCATCTGAAAAAAGTGTAAAATCCAGAAAGGCAGGACAGGCCATGGAGAACTGGGAGCCTTGTTATGCTGATGGGCGGGATGTAAATTGCCAACAGACACTCCGGAGAAGTGTATGGTGTTTCCTGAAGCATCTAAAAAACAAAGCAACAGAGCCTAGGGCACTTCCACTTATAGTCCTATAGCTTAGGGAAATTAAAATCAAAAAGACACAGCCACCCCAAAGTTTGGGACGCCTCTGTTTACAAAAACCTCGTTTACCGTACAAGTGCAATATCACAGAAAGTGAAAAATGAATAAAGAACTTGTGGTACTTACGTACAATGCAGTATCACTCAGCAATGAAATCTATGTCATCAGGCCCATAGCAGCATAATGAGTGGATTCATGTATGATGATTCTAACTGAAATAAGTCACACAGAAAAAGAAACATCATAAGATATCACTAATACACGGAATGTAAACTTGGCTACACAGGAACTGGATTCCAAAACAGAACAGGGTCTCAAATTTAGAAAACCAACTTATGCTTGCTTAAGGGGAAAGGTGAGTTGGGGTGCTGCATAAAACCAGACATTGAAATGAGCACAGATAAAGTTCCTTAAGCCAAATATGGAATAGACAAGAGCTACTCCTTGCTCAACGAAATGGACTCAACACCCCATATTAAACGCCTAAGAATGTACCTGACTCGTAAGTATCTTAAAACCTATGCATTGCTATGTCTCCGAAAGAGAATCAAGCGAGTATACAGGGGCATAAATGCAGCAGTGATAAGATTGGAGAGGTTCGGTGAGCAAATGAAGACCCTTTGAAGTCATATTGCATGGTACCCATTCCACGGGTTTCAACTACAAAGGTTTAAGGTATTCTTCCTTCTGCTAAAACATGCATGTGGAACCTAGAGTATGATCAGCCATGTGATCGGGAGACGTGTTCAAATATGTCTCAGTTTTCGTACCCTGGTACTCGGGTGCAACATTCCAGACGCTTTACTAACACTCTCCCGACCTGGAGAGTCAGTCCGTTTAACCTCCTGTTTGGCCCAGTTTGCAATTTCTGCGAAAGATGAACAGGAATAGCGAGAACCAATGAGAGACTAGCTGGAGGTGTCTGGACGGGCAAATTTAACTCTCATTTCCCACCAGGAAGAGGAATTAACCAAAGGCTCAGCATGCCGTGCCGGAACCAGATTAGGGCCTGACGCCATCCTGAGGTGTTGCGGCCAGGTCACAAGAAAGCGAGTTGAAGAAAGGAGCTCAGGGGCACTGTAATGCACAAACGTGCAGAGTTATAAATGACAGCTATCGTCCAAAAATGTACTGAAGTAAGTTTGCCAAGAGGACTTGAAAGCGGGGCAGAATTGCAGGAAACCGATTTCAGGAGGTAGACTGGAATTGCATTGAAAGCATAGGAAAAGAGGCAGAACGTCCACAATGATGCACTTGGCCAAAAAGTCCATATGCGTTTTTTCCTGAATATATTCAGGAAAAAATGCATACGCCCTTTTTGGCCAAAGAAGCAAGCTTGCAAAGGACATCTGCACTACAATGAAGTCTCACTTCCCCCCGGTCAAAAGGGCCATCTGAAAAAAGTGTAAAATCCAGAAAGGCAGGACAGGCCATGGAGAACTGGGAGCCTTGTTATGCTGATGGGCAGGATGTAAATTGCCAACAGACACTCGGGAGAAGTGTATGGTGTTCCCTGAAACATCCAAAAAAACAAACAACAGAGCCTAGGGCACTTGCACTTATGGTCCTATAGCTTAGGGAAATTAAAATCAAAAAGACACAGCCACCCCAATGTTTGGGACGCCTCTGTTAACAAGAACCTCGTTTACAGTACAAGTTCAACATCGCAGAAAGTGAAAAATGGATAAAGAAGTTGTGGTATTTACTAACAAAGCAATATCACTCAGTACTGAAATCTATGTCATCAGGACCTTAGCAGCACAATGAGTGGGTTCAGGTATGATGATTCTAACTGAAATAAGTCACACAGAAAAGGAAACATCATAAGATATCAGTAATACACGGAATGTAAACTTGGCTACACAGGAACTGAATTACAGAACAGAACAGGGTCTCAAATTTAGAAAACCAACTTATGCTTGCTTAAGGGTAAAGGTGAGTTGGGGTGCTGCATGAAACCAGAGATTGAAATGAGCACAGATAAAGTTCCTTTAGCCAAATATGGAATAGACAAGAGCTACTCCTTGCTCAACGAAATGGACTCAACACCGCATATTCAATGCCTAAGAATGTACCTGACTAGTAAGTATCTTAAAACCTATGGATTGCTATGTCTCCGAAAGAGAATCAAGCATGTGTACAGGGGCATAAACGAGGCAGTGATAGGATTGGAGAGGTTCGGTGAGCAAATGAAGACCCTTTGAAGTCATATTGGATGGTACCCATTCCACGGGTCTCAACTCTCCAGGTTTAAGGTATTCTTCCTTCAGCTAAAACATGCATGTGGAACCCAGAGTATGATCAACCGTGTGAACGGGAGACGTGTTCAAATATGTCTCAGTTTTCCTCCCCTGGTACTCGGGTGCAACATTCCAGATGCTTTAGTAACACTCTCCCCACTTGGAGAGTCAGCGCCTTTAACCTCCTGTTTGGCCCAGTTTGCAATTTCTGCGGAAGATGAACAGGAATAGGGAGAACCAATGAGAGACTAGCTGGAGGTGTCTGGACGGGCAAATTTAACTCTCATTTCCCACCAGGAAGAGGAAATAACCAAAGGCTCAGCGTGCCATGCCAGAACCAGATTGGGCCTGAAGCCATCCTGCGGTGTTGCGGCCAGCTCACAAGAAAGCGAGTTGAAGAAAGGAGCTCAGGGGCACTGTAATTCACAAACCTGCAGACTTATAAATGACAGCTATCGTCCAAAAATATATTGAAGTAAGGGTGCCAAGAGGACTTGAAAGCGGGGCAGAATTGCAGGAAACCGATTTCAGGAGGTAGACTGGAATTGCATTGAAAGCATAGGAAAAGAGGCAGAACGTCCACAATGATGCACTTGGCCAAAAAGGGCGTATGCGTTTTTTCCTGAATATATTCAGGGAAAAACGCATACGCCCTTTTTGGCCAACCAAGCAAGCTTGCAAAGGAAATCTGCACTACAATGAAGTCTCACTTCCCCCCAGTTAAAAGGGCCATCTGAAAAAAGTGTAAAATCCAGAAAGGCAGGACAGGCCATGGAGAACTGGGAGCCTTGTTATGCTGATGGGCGGGATGTAAATTGCCAACAGACACTCGGGAGAAGTGTATGGTGTTTCCTGAAACATCTAAAAAACAAAGCAACAGAGCCTAGGGCACTTCCACTTATGGTCCTATAGCTTAGGGAAATTAAAATCAAAAAGACACAGCCACCCCAAAGTTTGGGACGCCTCTGTTAACAAGAACCTCGTTTACCGTACAAGTTCAATATCACAGAAAGTGAAAAATGGATAAAGAACTTGTGGTACTTACGTACAATGCAGTATCACTCAGCAATGAAATCTATGTCATCAGATCCGTAGCAGCATAATGAGTGGATTCAGGTATGATGATTCTAACTGAAATAAGTCACACAGAAAAAGAAACATCATAAGATATCAGTAATACACGGAATGTAAACTTGGCTACACAGGAACTGAATTACAGAACAGAACAGGGTCTCAAATTTAGAAAACCAACTTATGCTTGCTTAAGGGTAAAGGTGAATTGGGGTGCTACATGAAACCAGAGATTGAAATGAGCACAGATAAAGTTCCTTTAGCCAAATATGGAATAGACAAGAGCTACTCCTTGCTCAACGAAATGGACTCAACACCGCATATTAAACGCCTAAGAATGTACCTGACTAGTAAGTATCTTAAAACATATGGATTGCTATGTCTCCGAAAGAGAATCAAGCGAGTGTACAGGGGCATTAACGCAGCAGTGATAGGATTGGAGAGGTTCGGTGAGCAAATGAAGACCCTTTGAAGTCATATTGCATGGTACGCATTCCACGGGTTTCAACTACCCAGGTTTAAGGTATTCTTCCTTCAGCTAAAACATGCATGTGGAACCTAGAGTATGATCAACCATGTGATCGGGAGACGTGTTCAAATATGTCTCAGTTTTCGTACCCTGGTACTCGGGTGCAACATTCCAGACGCTTTACTAACACTCTCCCGACTTGGAGCGTCAGTCCCTTTAACCTCCTGTTTGGCCCAGTTTGCAATTTCTGCGGAAGATGAACAGGAATAGCGAGAACCAATGAGAGACTAGCTGGAGGTGTCTGGACGGGCAAATTTAACTCTCATTTCCCACCAGGAAGAGGAAATAACCAAAGGCTCAGCGTGCCGTGGTGGAACCAGATTAGGGCCTGAAGCCATCCTGCGGTTTTGCGGCCAGGTCACAAGAAAGCGAGTTGAAGAAAGGAGCTCAGGGGCACTGTAATTCACAAACCTGCAGAGTTATAAATGACAGCTATCGTCCAAAAATATACTGAAGTAAGGCTGCAAGAGGACTTGAAAGCGGGGCAGAATTGCAGGAAACCGATTTCAGGAGGTAGACTGGAATTACATTGAAAGCATAGGAAAAGAGGCAGAACGTCCACAATGATGCACTTGGCCAAAAAGGGCGTATGCGTTTTTTCCTGAATATATTCAGGAAAAAACGCATACGCCCTTTTTGGCCAACCAAGCAAGCTTGCAAAGGAAATCTGCACTACAATGAAGTCTCACTTCCCCTCGGTCAAAAGGGCCATCTGAAAAAAGTGTAAAATCCAGAAAGGCAGGACAGGCCATGGAGAACTGGGAGCCTTGTTATGCTGATGGGGGAGATGTAAATTGCCAACAGACACTCGGGAGAAGTGTATGGTGTTTCCTGAAACATCTAAAAAACAAAGCAACAGAGCCTAGGGCACTTCCACTTATGGTCCTATAGCTTAGGGAAAATAAAATCAAAAAGACACAGCCACCCCAAAGTTTGGGACGCCTCTGTTTACAAGAACCTCGTTTACAGTACAAGTTCAACATCGCAGAAAGTGAAAAATGGATAAAGAAGTTGTGGTATTTACTTACAAAGCAATATCACTCAGCAATGAAATCTATGTCATCAGGCCCTTAGCATCACAATGAGAGGATTCAGGTATGATGATTCTAACTGAAACAAGTCACACAGAAAAAGAAACATCATAAGATATCAGTAATACACGGAATGTAAACTTGGCTACACAGGATCTGAATTACAGAACAGAACAGGGTCTCAAATTTAGAAAAGCAACTTATACTTGCTTAAGGGGAAAGGTGAGCTGGGGTACTGCATAAAACCAGAGATTGAAATGAGCACAGATAAAGTTCCTTAAGCCAAATATGGAATAGACAAGAGCTACTGCTTGCTCAATGAAATGGACTCAACACCCCATATTAAACGCCTAAGAATGTACCTGACTAGTAAGTATCATAAAACCTATGGATTGCTATGTCTCCAAAAGAGAATGAAGCGTGTGTACAGGGGCATAAACGCAGCAGTGATAGGACTGGAGAGGTTCGGTGAGCAAATGAAGACCCTTTGAAGTCATATTGCATGGTACCCATTCCACGGGTTTCAACTACCCAGGTTTAAAGTATGCTTCCTTCAGCTAAAACATGCATGTGGAACCTAGAGTATGATTAACCATTTGATCGGGAGACGTGTTCAAATATGTCTCAGGTTTCGTACCCTGGTACTCGGGTGCAACATTCCAGACGATTTACTAACACTCTCCCGACTTGGAGAGTCAGTCCCTTTAACCTCCTGTTTGGCCCAGTTTGCAATTTCTGCGGAACATGAACAGGAATAGTGAGAACCAATGAGAGACTAGCTGGAGGTGTCTGGACGGGCAAATTGAACTCTCATTTCCCACCAGGATGAGGAATTAACCAAAGGCTCAGCGTGCCATGCCGGAACCAGATTAGGGCCTGAAGCCATCCTTCGGTTTTGCGGCCAGCTCACAAGAAAGCGAGTTGAAGAAAGGAGCTCAGGGGCACTGTAATTCACAAACCTGCAGAGTTATAAATGACAGCTATCGTCCAAAAATATACTGAAGTAAGGCTGCCAAGAGGACTTGAAAGCGGGGCAGAATTGCAGGAAACCGATTTCAGGAGGTAGACTGGAATTGCATTGAAAGCATAGGAAAAGAGGCAGAACGTCCTCAATGATGCACTTGGGCAGAAAGGGCGTATGCGTTTTTTCCTGAATATATTCAGGAAAAAACACATACGCCCTTTTTGGCCAACCAAGCAAACTTGCAAAGGAAATCTGCACTACAATGAAGTCTCACTTCCCCCCGGTCAAAAGGGCCATCTGAAAAAAGTGTAAAATCCATAAAGGCAGGACAGGCCATGGAGAACTGGGAGCCTTCTTATGCTGATGGGCGGGATGTAAATTGCCAACAGACACTCGGGAGAAGTGTATGGTGTTTCCTGAAACATCTAAAAAACAAAGCAACAGAGCCTAGGGCACTTCCACTTATGGTCCTATAGCTTAGGGAAATTAAAATCAAAAAGACACAGCCACCCCAAAGTTTGGGACGCCTCTGTTTACAAGAACCTCGTTTACAGTACAAGTTCAACATCGCAGAAAGTGAAAAATAGATAAAGAAGTTGTGGTATTTACTTACAAAGCAATATCACTCAGCAATGAAATCTATGTCATCAGGCCCTTAGCAGCACAATGAGTGGATTCAGGTATGATGATTCTAACTGAAATAAGTCACACAGAAAAAGAAACATCATAAGATATCACTAATACACGGAATGTAAACTTGGCTACACAGGAACTGAATTACAGAACAGAACAGGGTCTCAAATTTAGAAAACCAACTTATGCTTGCTTAAGGGGAAGGTGAGTTGGGGTGCTGCATAAAACCAGAGATTGAAATGAGCACAGATAAAGTTCCTTAAGCCAAATATGGAATAGACAAGAGCTACTCCTTGCTCAACGAAATGGACTCAACACCCCATATTAAAAACCTAAGAATGTACCTGACTAGTAAGTATCTTAAAACCTATGGATTGCTGTGTCTCCGAAAGAGAATCAAGCGTGTGTACAGGGGCATAAACGCAGCAGTGATAGGATTGGAGAGGTTCGGTGAGCAGATGAAGACCCTTTGAAGTCATATTGCATGGTACCCATTCCACGGGTTTCAACTACCAAGGTTTATGGTATTCTTCCTTCAGCTAAAACATGCGTGTGGAACCTAGAGTATGATCAACCATGTGATCGGGAGACGTGTTCAAATATGTCTCAGTTTTCGTCCCCTGTTACTCGTGTGCAACATTCCAGACGCTTTACTAACACTCTCCCCACTTGGAGAGTCAGCGCCTTTAACCTCCTGTTTGGCCCAGTTTGCAATTTCTGCGGAAAATGAACAGGAATAGCGAGAACCAATGAGAGACTAGCTGGAGGTGTCTGGACGGGTAAATTTAACTCTCATTTCCCACCAGGAAGAGGAAATAACCAAAGGCTCAGTGTGCCGTGCTGGAACCAGATTAGGGCCTGAAGCCATCCTTCGGTTTTGCGGCCAGGTCACAAGAAAGCGAGTTGAAGAAAGGAGCTCAGGGGCACTGTAATTCACAAACCTGCAGAGTTATAAATGACAGCTATCGTCCAAAAATATACTGAAGTAAGGCTGCCAAGAGGACTTGAAAGCGGGGCAGAATTGCAGGAAACCGATTTCAGGAGGTAGACTGGAATTGCATTGAAAGCATAGGAAAAGAGGCAGAACGTCCACAATGATGCACTTGGCCAAAAAGGGCGTATGCGTTTTTTCCTGAATATATTCAGGAAAAAACGCATACGCCCTTTTTGGCCAACCAAGCAAGCTTGCAAAGGAAATCTGCACTACAATGAAGTCTCACTTCCCCCAGGTCAAAAGGGCCATCTGAAAAAAGTGTAAAATCCAGAAAGGCAGGACAGGCCATGGAGAACTGGGAGCCTTGTTATGCTGATGGGCGGGATGTAAATTGCCAACAGACACTCGGGAGAAGTGTATGGTGTTTCCTGAAACATCTAAAAACAAAGCAACAGAGCCTAGGGCACTTCCACTTATGGTCCTATAGCTTAGGGAAATTAAAATCAAAAAGACACAGCCACCCCAAAGTTTGGGACGCCTTTGTTTACAAGAACCTCATTTACAGTACAAGTTCAACATCGCAGAAAGTGAAAAATGGATAAAGAAGTTGTGGTATTTACTTACAAAGCAATATCACTCAGCAACGAAATCTATGTCATCAGGCCCTTAGCAGCACAATGAGTGGATTCAGGTATGATGATTCTAACTGAAATAAGTCACACAGAAAAAGAAACATCATAAGATATCAGTAATACACGGAATGTAAACTTGGCTACACAGGAACTGAATTCCAGAACAGAACAGGGTCTCAAATTTAGAAAACCAACTTATGCTTGCTTAAGGGGAAAGGTGAGTTGGGGTGCTGCATAAAACCAGAGATTGAACTGAGCACAGATAAAGTTCCTTAAGCCAAATATGGAATAGACAAGAGCTACTCCTTGCTCAACGAAATGGACTCAACACCGCATATTAAACGCCTAAGAATGTACCTGACTTGTAAGAATCTTAAAACCTATGGATTGCTATGTCTCCGAAAGAGAATCAAGCATTTGTACAGGGGCATAAATGCAGCAGTGATAGGATTGGAGAGGTTCGGTGAGCAAATGAAGACCCTTTGAAGTCATATTGCATGGTACCCATTCCACAGGTTTCAACTACCCAGGTTTAAGGTATTCTTCCTTCAGCTAAAACATGCATGTGGAACCTAGAGTATGATCAACAATGTGATCGGGAGACGTGTTCAAATATGTCTCTGTTTTCGTACCCTGGTACTCGGGTGCAACATTCCAGACGCTTTACTAACACTCTCCCGACTTGGGGAGTCAGTCCCTTTAACCTCCTGTTTGGCCCAGTTTGCAATTTCTGCGGAAGATGAACAGGAATAGCGAGCACCAATGAGAGACTCTCTGGAGGTGTCTGGACGGGCAAATTTAACTCTTATTTCCCACCAGGAAGAGGAATTAACCAAAGACTCAGCGTGCCGTGCCGGAACCAGATTAGGGCGTGAAGCCATCCTGCGGTGTTGCGGCCAGGTCACAAGAAAGCGAATTTAAGAAAGGAGCTCATGGGCACTGTAATTCACAAACCTGCAGAGTTATAAATGACAGCTATCGTCCAAAAATATACTGAAGTAAGGCTGCCAAGAGGACTTGAAAGCAGGGCAGAATTGCAGGAAACCGATTTCAGGAGGTAGACTGGAATTGCATTGAAAGCATAGGAAAAGAGGCAGAACGTCCACAATGATGCACTTGGCCAAAAAGTGCGTATGGTTTTTTCCTGAATATATTCAGGAAAAATCGCATACGCTCTTTTTGGCCAACCAAGCAAGCTTGCAAAGGAAATCTGTACTACAAAGAAGTCTCACTTCCCCCCGGTCAAAAGGGCCATGCGAAAAAAGTGTAAAATCCAGAAAGGCAGGACAGGCCATGGAGAACTGGGAGCCTTGTTATGCTGATGGGCGGGATGTAAACTGCCAACAGACACTCGGGAGAAGTGTATGGTGTTTCCTGAAACATCTAAAAAACAAAGCAACAGAGCCTATGGCACTTCCACTTATGGTCCTATAGCTTAGGGAAATTAAAATCAAAAAGACACAGCCACCCCAATGTTTGGGACGCCTCTGTTTACAAGAACCTCGTTTACCATACAAGTTCAATATCACAGAAAGTGAAAAAAGGATAAAGAACTTGTGGTACTTACGTACAATGCAGTATCACTCAGCAATGAAATGTATGTCATCAGGCCCGTAGCAGCATAATGAGTGGATTCAGGTATGATGATTCTAACTGAAATAAGTCACACAGAAAAAGAAACATCATAAGATATCACAATACATGGAATGTAAACTTGGCTACACAGGAACTGAATTCCAGAACAGAACAGGGTCTCAAATTTAGAAAACCAACTTACGCTTGCTTAAGGGTAAAGGTGAGTTGGGGTGCTGCATAAAACCAGAGATTGAAATGAGCACAGATAAAGTTCCTTAAGCCAAATATGGAATAGACAAGAGCTACCTCTTGCTCAACGAAATGGACTCAACACCACATATTAAACGCCTAAGAATGTACCTGACTAGTAAGTATCTTAAAACCTATGGATTGCTATGTCTCCGAAAGAGAATCAAGCGTGTGTACAGGAGAATAAACGCAGCAGTGATAGGATTGGAGAGGTTCGGTGAGCAAATGAAGACCCTTTGAAGTCATAATGCATGGTACCCATTACACGGGTCTCAACTCTCCAGGTTTAAGGTATTCTTCCTTCAGCTAAAACATGCATGTGGAACCCAGAGTATGATCAACCGTGTGAACGGGAGATGTGTTCAAATATGTCTCAGTTTTCGTACTCTGGTACTCAGGTGCAACATTCCAGACGCTTTACTAACACTCTCCCGACTTGGAGAGTCAGTCCCCTTAACCTCCTGTTTGGCCCAGTTTGCAATTTCTGCGGAAGATGAACAGGAATAGGGAGAACCAATGAGAGACTAGCTGGAGGTCTCAAGACGGGCAAATTTAACTCTCATTTCCCAACAGGAAGACGAATTAACCAAAGGATCAGTGTGCCGTTCCAGAACCAGATTAGGGCCTGAAGCCATCCTGCGGTGTTGCGGCCAGGTCACAAGAAAGCGAGTTGAAGAAAGGAGCTCAGGGGCACTGTAATTCACAAACCTGCAGAGTTATAAATGACAGCTATCGTCCAAAAATAGACTGAAGTAAGGCTGCCAAGAGGACTTGAAAGCGGGGCAGACTTGCAGGAAACCAATTTCAGGAGGTAGACTGGAATTGCATTGAAAGCATAGGAAAAGAGGCAGAACGTCTACAATGATGCACTTGGCCAAAAAGGGCATATGCGTTTTTTCCTGAATATATTCAGGAAAAAACGCATACGCCCTTTTTGGCCAACCAAGCATGCTTGCAAAGGAAATCTGCACTACAATGAAGTCTCACTTCCCCCCGGTCAAAAGGGCCATCTGAAAAAAGTGTAAAATCCAGAAAGGCAGGACAGGCCATGGAGAACTGCGAGCCTTGTTATGCTGATGGGCGGGATGTAAATTGCCAACAGACACTGGGGAGAAGTGTATGGTGTTTCCTGAAACATCTAAAAAACAAAGCAACAGAGCCTAGGGCACTTCCACTTATGGTCCTATAGCTTAGGGAAATTAAAATCAAAAAGACACAGCCACCCCAAAGTTTGGGACGCCTCTGTTTACAAGAACCTCGTTTACCGTACAAGTTCAATATCACAGAAAGTGAAAAATGGATAAAGAACTTGTGGTACTTACGTACAATGCAGTATCACTCAGCAATGAAATCTATGTCATCAGGCCCATAGCAGCATAATGAGTGGATTCATGTATGATGATTCTAACTGAAATAAGTCACACAGAAAAAGAAACATCATAAGATATCACTAATACACGGAATGTAAACTTGGCTACACAGGAACAGGATTCCAAAACAGAACAGGGTCTCAAATTTAGAAAACCAACTTATGCTTGCTTAAGGGTAAAGGTGAGTTGGGGTGCTGCATGAAACCAGAGATTGAAATGAGCACAGATAAAGTTCCTTAAGCCAAATATGGAATAGACAAGAGCTACTCCTTGCTCAACGAAATGGACTCAACACCGCATATTAAACGCCTAAGAATGTACCTGACTAGTAAGTAATTTAAAACCTATGGATTGCTATGTCTCCGAAAGAGAATCAAGCGAGTGTACAGGGGCATAAATGCAGCAGTGATAAGATTGGAGAGGTTCGGTGAGCAAATGAAGACCCTTTGAAGTCATATTGCATGGTACCCATTCCACGGGTTTCAACTACCCAGGTTTAAGGTATTCTTCCTTCAGCTAAAACATGCATGTGGAACCTAGAGTATGATCAACCATGTGATCGGGAGACGTGTTCAAATATGTCTCAGTTTTCGTACCCTGGTACTCGGGTGCAACATTCCAGACGCTTTACTAACACTCTCCCGACCTGGAGAGTCAGTCCGTTTAACCTCCTGTTTGGCCCAGTTTGCAATTTCTGCGAAAGATGAACAGGAATAGGGAGAACCAATGAGAGACTAGCTGGAGGTGTCTGGACGGGCAAATTTAACTCTCATTTCCCACCAGGAAGAGAAATTAACCAAAGGTTCAGCGTGCCATGCCGGACACAGATTAGGGCCTGAAGCCATCCTGCGGTGTTGCGGCCAGCTCACAAGAAAGCGAGTTGAAGAAAGGAGCTCAGGGGCACTGTAATTCACAAACCTGCAGAGTTATAAATGACAGCTATCGTCCAAAAATATACTGAAGTAAGGCTGCAAGAGGACTTGAAAGCGGGGCAGAATTGAAGGAAATCGATTTCAGGAGGTAGACTGGAATTACATTGAAAGCATAGGAAAAGAGGCAGAACGTCCACAATGATGTACTTGGCCAAAAAGGGCGTATGCGTTTTTTCCTGAATATATTCAGGAAAAAACGCATACGCCCTTTTTGGCCAACCAAGCAAGCTTGCAAAGGAAATCTGCACTACAATGAAGTCTCACTTCCCCCCAGTCAAAAGGGCCATCTGAAAAAAGTGTAAAATCCAGAAAGGCAGGACAGGCCATGGAGAACTGGGAGCCTTGTTATGCTGATGGGCGGGATGTAAATTGCCAACAGACACTCCGGAGAAGTGTATGGTGTTTCCTGAAGCATCTAAAAAACAAAGCAACAGAGCCTAGGGCACTTCCACTTATAGTCCTATAGCTTAGGGAAATTAAAATCAAAAAGACACAGCCACCCCAAAGTTTGGGACGCCTCTGTTTACAAAAACCTCGTTTACCGTACAAGTTCAATATCACAGAAAGTGAAAAATGGATAAAGAACTTGTGGTACTTACGTACAATGCAGTATCACTCAGCAATGAAATCTATGTCATCAGGCCGATAGCAGCATAATGAGTGGATTCATGTATGATGATTCTAACTGAAATAAGTCACACAGAAAAAGAAACATCATAAGATATCACTAATACACGGAATGTAAACTGGCTACACAGGAACTGGATTCCAAAACAGAACAGGGTCTCAAATTTAGAAAACCAACTTATGCTTGCTTAAGGGGAAAGGTGAGTTGGGGTGCTGCATAAAACCAGACATTGAAATGAGCACAGATAAAGTTCCTTAAGCCAAATATGGAATAGACAAGAGCTACTCCTTGCTCAACGAAATGGACTCAACACCCCATATTAAACGCCTAAGAATGTACCTGACTCGTAAGTATCTTAAAACCTATGGATTGCTATGTCTCCGAAAGAGAATCAAGCGAGTGTACAGGGGCATAAATGCAGCAGTGATAAGATTGGAGAGGTTCGGTGAGCAAATGAAGACCCTTTGAAGCCATATTGCATGGTACCCATTCCACGGGTTTCAACTACCCAGGTTTAAGGTATTCTTCCTTCTGCTAAAACATGCATGTGGAACCTAGAGTATGATCAACCATGTGATCGGGAGACGTGTTCAAATATGTCTCAGTTTTCGTACCCTGGTACTCGGGTGCAACATTCCAGACGCTTTACTAACACTCTCCCGACCTGGAGAGTCAGTCCGTTTAACCTCCTGTTTGGCCCAGTTTGCAATTTCTGCGGAAGATGCACAGGAATAGCGAGAACCAATGAGAGACTAGCTGGAGGTGTCTGGACGGGCAAATTGAACTCTCATTTCCCACCAGGAAGAGAAATTAACCAAAGGTTCAGCGTGCCGTGCCGGACACAGATTAGGGCCTGAAGCCATCCTGCGGTGTTGCGGCCAGCTCACAAGAAAGCGAGTTGAAGAAAGGAGCTCAGGGGCACTGTAATTCACAAACCTGCAGAGTTATAAATGACAGCTATCGTCCAAAAATATACTGAAGTAAGGCTGCAAGAGGACTTGAAAGCGGGGCAGAATTGCAGGAAACCGATTTCAGGAGGTAGACTGGAATTACATTGAAAGCATAGGAAAAGAGGCAGAACGTCCACAATGATGCACTTGGCCAAAAAGGGCGTATGCGTTTTTTCCTGAATATATTCAGGAAAAAACGCATACGCCCTTTTTGGCCAACCAAGCAAGCTTGCAAAGGAAATCTGCACTACAATGAAGTCTCACTTCCCCCCAGTCAAAAGGGCCATCTGAAAAAAGTGTAAAATCCAGAAAGGCAGGACAGGCCATGGAGAACTGGGAGCCTTGTTATGCTGATGGGCGGGATGTAAATTGCCAACAGACACTCCGGAGAAGTGTATGGTGTTTCCTGAAGCATCTAAAAAACAAAGCAACAGAGCCTAGGGCACTTCCACTTATAGTCTTATAGCTTAGGGAAATTAAAATCAAAAAGACACAGCCACCCCAAAGTTTGGGACGCCTCTGTTTACAAAAACCTCGTTTATCGTACAAGTTCAATATCACAGAAAGTGAAAAATGGATAAAGATCTTGTGGTACTTACGTACAATGCAGTATCACTCAGCAATGAAATCTATGTCATCAGGCCCATAGCAGCATAATGAGTGGATTCATGTATGATGATTCTAACTGAAATAAGTCACACAGAAAAAGAAACATCATAAGATATCACTAATACACGGAATGTAAACTTGGCTACACAGGAACTGGATTCCAAAACAGAACAGGGTCTCAAATTTAGAAAACCAACTTATGCTTGCTTAAGGGTAAAGGTGAGTTGGGGTGCTGCATGAAACCAGAGATTGAAATGAGCACAGATAAAGTTCCTTAAGCCAAATATGGAATAGACAAGAGCTACTCCTTGCTCAACGAAATGGACTCAACACCCCATACTAAACGCCTAAGAATGTACCTGACTAGTAAGTATCTTAAAACCTATGGATTGCTATGTCTCCGAAAGAGAATCAAGCATGTGTACAGGGGCATAAACACAGCAGTGATAGGATTGGAGAGGTTCGGGGAGCAAATGAAGACCCTTTGCAGTCATATTGCATGGTACCCATTCCACGGGTTTCAACTACCAAGGTTTAAGGTATTCTTCCTTCAGCTAAAACATGCATGTGGAACCTAGAGTATGATCAACCATGTGATCGGGAGACGTGTTCAAATATGTCTCAGTTTTCGTACCCTGGTACTCGGGTGCAACATTCCAGACGCTTTACTAACACTCTCCCGACTTGGAGAGTCAGTCCCTTTAACCTCCTGTTTGGCCCAGTTTGCAATTTCTGCGGAAGATGCACAGGAATAGCGAGAACCAATGAGAGACTAGCTGGAGGTGTCTGGACGGGCAAATTTAACTCTCATTTCCCACCAGGAAGAGAAATTAACCAAAGGCTCAGCGTGCCGTGCCGGAACCAGATTGGGCCTGAAGCCATCCTGCGGTGTTGCGGCCAGCTCACAAGAAAGCGAGTTGAAGAAAGGAGCTCAGGGGCACTGTAATTCACAAAGCTGCAGACTTATAAATGACAGCTATCGTCCAAAAATATACTGAAGTAAGGCTGCAAGAGGACTTGAAAGCGGGGCAGAATTGCAGGAAACCGATTTCAGGAGGTAGACTGGAATTACATTGAAAGCATAGGAAAAGAGGCAGAACGTCCACAATGATGCACTTGGCCAAAAAGGGCGTATGCGTTTTTTCCTGAATATATTCAGGGAAAAACGCATACGCCCTTTTTGGCCAACCAAGCAAGCTTGCAAAGGAAATCTGCACTACAATGAAGTCTCACTTCCCCCCAGTCAAAAGGGCCATCTGAAAAAAGTGTAAAATCCAGAAAGGCAGGACAGGCCATGGAGAACTGGGAGCCTTGTTATGCTGATGGGCGGGATGTAAATTGCCAACAGACACTCCGGAGAAGTGTATGGTGTTTCCTGAAGCATCTAAAAAACAAAGCAACAGAGCCTAGGGCACTTCCACTTATAGTCCTATAGCTTAGGGAAATTAAAATCAAAAAGACACAGCCACCCCAAAGTTTGGGACGCCTCTGTTTACAAAAACCTCGTTTACCGTACAAGTTCAATATCACAGAAAGTGAAAAATGGATAAAGAACTTGTGGTACTTACGTACAATGCAGTATCACTCAGCAATGAAATCTATGTCATCAGGCCCATAGCAGCATAATGAGTGGATTCATGTATGATGATTCTAACTGAAATAAGT
Organism: Stenella coeruleoalba; assembly: GCF_951394435.1. Taxonomy (NCBI): domain Eukaryota; kingdom Metazoa; phylum Chordata; class Mammalia; order Artiodactyla; family Delphinidae; genus Stenella; species Stenella coeruleoalba. The sequence goes on along the minus strand of NW_027646340.1, from coordinate 20,153 downwards.
CACACAGAAAAAGAAACATCATAAGATATCACTAATACACGGAATGTAAACTTGGCTACACAGGAACTGGATTCCAAAACAGAACAGGGTCTCAAATTTAGAAAACCAACTTATGCTTGCTTAAGGGTAAAGGTGAGTTGGGGTGCTGCATGAAACCAGAGATTGAAATGAGCACAGATAAAGTTCCTTAAGCCAAATATGGAATAGACAAGAGCTACTCCTTGCTCAACGAAATGGACTCAACACCGCATATTAAACGCCTAAGAATGTACCTGACTAGTAAGTATCTTAAAACCTATGGATTGCTATGTCTCCGAAAGAGAATCAAGCATGTGTACAGGGGCATAAACGCAGCAGTGATAGGATTGGAGAGGTTCGGTGAGCAAATGAAGACCCTTTGCAGTCATATTGCATGGTACCCATTCCACGGGTTTCAACTACCAAGGTTTAAGGTATTCTTCCTTCAGCTAAAACATGCATGTGGAACCTAGAGTATGATCAACCATGTGATCGGGAGACGTGTTCAAATATGTCTCAGTTTTCGTACCCTGGTACTCGGGTGCAACATTCCAGACGCTTTACTAACACTCTCCCGACTTGGAGAGTCAGTCCCTTTAACCTCCTGTTTGGCCCAGTTTGCAATTTCTGCGGAAGATGCACAGGAATAGCGAGAACCAATGAGAGACTAGCTGGAGGTGTCTGGACGGGCAAATTTAACTCTCATTTCCCACCAGGAAGAGAAATTAACCAAAGGTTCAGCGTGCCGTGCCGGACACAGATTAGGGCCTGAAGCCATCATGCGGTGTTGCGGCCAGCTCACAAGAAAGCGAGTTGAAGAAAGGAGCTCAGGGGCACTGTAATTCACAAACCTGCAGAGTTATAAATGACAGCTATCGTCCAAAAATATACTGAAGTAAGGCTGCAAGAGGACTTGAAAGCGGGGAAGAATTGAAGGAAACCGATTTCAGGAGGTAGACTGGAATTACATTGAAAGCATAGGAAAAGAGGCAGAACGTCCACAATGATGCACTTGGCCAAAAAGGGCGTATGCGTTTTTTCCTGAATATATTCAGGAAAAAACGCATATGCCCTTTTTGGCCAACCAAGCAAGCTTGCAAAGGAAATCTGCACTACAATGAAGTCTCACTTCCCCCCAGTCAAAAGCGCCATCTGAAAAAAGTGTAAAATCCAGAAAGGCAGGACAGGCCATGGAGAACTGGGAGCCTTGTTATGCTGATGGGCGGGATGTAAATTGCCAACAGACACTCAGGAGAAGTGTATGGTGTTTCCTGAAGCATCTAAAAAACAAAGCAACAGAGCCTAGGTCACTTCCACTTATAGTCCTATAGCTTAGGGAAATTAAAATCAAAAAGACACAGCCACCCCAAAGTTTGGGACGCCTCTGTTTACAAAAACCTCGTTTACCGTACAAGTTCAATATCACAGAAAGCGAAAAATGGATAAAGAACTTGTGGTACTTACGTACAATGCAGTATCACTCAGCAATGAAATCTATGTCATCAGGCCCATAGCAGCATAATGAGTGGATTCATGTATGATGATTCTAACTGAAATAAGTCACACAGAAAAAGAAACATCGTAAGATATCACTAATACACGGAATGTAAACTTGGCTACACAGGAACTGGATTCCAAAACAGAACAGGGTCTCAAATTTAGAAAACCAACTTATGCTTGCTTAAGGGGAAAGGTGAGTTGGGGTGCTGCATAAAACCAGACATTGAAATGAGCACAGATAAAGTTCCTTAAGCCAAATATGGAATAGACAAGAGCTACTCCTTGCTCAACGAAATGGACTCAACACCCCATATTAAACGCCTAAGAATGTACCTGACTCGTAAGTATCGTAAAACCTATGGATTGCTATGTCTCCGAAAGAGAATCAAGCGAGTGTACAGGGGCATAAATGCAGCAGTGATAAGATTGGAGAGGTTCGGTGAGCAAATGAAGACCCTTTGAAGTCATATTGCATGGTACCCATTCCACGGGTTTCAACTACCCAGGTTTAAGGTATTCTTCCTTCTGCTAAAACATGCATGTGGAACCTAGAGTATGATCAACCATGTGATCGGGAGACGTGTTCAAATATGTCTCAGTTTTCGTACCCTGGTACTCGGGTGCAACATTCCAGACGCTTTACTAACACTCTCCCGACCTGGAGAGTCAGTCCGTTTAACCTCCTGTTTGGCCCAGTTTGCAATTTCTGCGAAAGATGAACAGGAATAGAGAGAACCAATGAGAGACTAGCTGGAGGTGTCTGGATGGGCAAATTTAACTCTCATTTCCCACCAGGAAGAGGAAATAACCAAAGGCTCAGCGTGCCGTGCCGGAACCAGATTGGGCCTGAAGCCATCCTGCGGTGTTGCGGCCAGCTCACAAGAAAGCGAGTTGAAGAAAGGAGCTCAGGGGCACTGTAATTCACAAACCTGCAGACTTATAAATGACAGCTATCGTCCAAAAATATACTGAAGTAAGGCTGCAAGAGGACTTGAAAGCGGGGCAGAATTGCAGAAACCGATTTCAGGAGGTAGACTGGAATTACATTGAAAGCATAGGAAAAGAGGCAGAACGTCCACAATGATGCACTTGGCCAAAAAGGGCGTATGCGTTTTTTCCTGAATATATTCAGGAAAAAACGCATACGCCCTTTTTGGCCAACCAAGCAAGCTTGCAAAGGAAATCTGCACTACAATGAAGTCTCACTTCCCCCCAGTCAAAAGGGCCATCTGAAAAAAGTGTAAAATCCAGAAAGGCAGGACAGGCCATGGAGAACTGGGAGCCTTGTTATGCTGATGGGCGGGATGTAAATTGCCAACAGACACTCCGGAGAAGTGTATGGTGTTTCCTGAAGCATCTAAAAAACAAAGCAACAGAGCCTAGGGCACTTCCACTTATAGTCCTATAGCTTAGGGAAATTAAAATCAAAAAGACACAGCCACCCCAAAGTTTGGGACGCCTCTGTTTACAAAAACCTCGTTTACCGTACAAGTTCAATATCACAGAAAGTGAAAAATGGATAAAGAACTTGTGGTACTTACGTACAATGCAGTATCACTCAGCAATGAAATCTATGTCATCAGGCCCATAGCAGCATAATGAGTGGATTCATGTATGATGATTCTAACTGAAATAAGTCACACAGAAAAAGAAACATCATAAGATATCACTAATACACGGAATGTAAACTTGGCTACACAGGAACTGGATTCCAAAACAGAACAGGGTCTCAAATTTAGAAAACCAACTTATGCTTGCTTAAGGGTAAAGGTGAGTTGGGGTGCTGCATGAAACCAGAGATTGAAATGAGCACAGATAAAGTTCCTTAAGCCAAATATGGAATAGACAAGAGCTACTCCTTGCTCAACGAAATGGACTCAACACCCCATATTAAACGCCTAAGAATGTACCTGACTCGTAAGTATCTTAAAACCTATGGATTGCTATGTCTCCGAAAGAGAATCAAGCGAGTGTACAGGGGCATAAATGCAGCAGTGATAAGATTGGAGAGGTTCGGTGAGCAAATGAAGACCCTTTGAAGTCATATTGCATGGTACCCATTCCACGGGTTTCAACTACCCAGGTTTAAGGTATTCTTCCTTCTGCTAAAACATGCATGTGGAACCTAGAGTATGATCAACCATGTGATCGGGAGACGTGTTCAAATATGTCTCAGTTTTCGTACCCTGGTACTCGGGTGCAACATTCCAGACGCTTTACTAACACTCTCCCGACCTGGAGAGTCAGTCCCTTTAACCTCCTGTTTGGCCCAGTTTGCAATTTCTGCGAAAGATGAACAGGAATAGGGAGAACCAATGAGAGACTAGCTGGAGGTGTCTGGACGGGCAAATTTAACTCTCATTTCCCACAAGGAAGAGGAAATAAGCAAAGGCTCAGCGTGCCGTGCCGGAACCAGATTGGGCCTGAAGCCATCCTGCGGTGTTGCGGCCAGCTCACAAGAAAGCGAGTTGAAGAAAGGAGCTCAGGGGCACTGTAATTCACAAACCTGCAGACTTATAAATGACAGCTATCGTCCAAAAATATATTGAAGTAAGGGTGCCAAGAGGACTTGAAAGCGGGGCAGAATTGCAGGAAACCGATTTCAGGAGGTAGACTGGAATTGCATTGAAAGCATAGGAAAAGAGGCAGAACGTCCACAATGATGCACTTGGCCAAAAAGGGCGTATGCGTTTTTTCCTGAATATATTCAGGGAAAAACGCATACGCACTTTTTGGCCAACCAAGCAAGCTTGCAAAGGAAATCTGCACTACAATGAAGTCTCACTTCCCCCCGGTCAAAAGGGCCATCTGAAAAAAGTGTAAAATCCAGAAAGGCAGGACAGGCCATGGAGAACTGGGAGCCTTGTTATGCTGATGGGCGGGATGTAAATTGCCAACAGACACTCGGGAGAAGTGTATGGTGTTTCCTGAAACATCTAAAAAACAAAGCAACAGAGCCTAGGGCACTTCCACTTATGGTCCTATAGCTTAGGGAAATTAAAATCAAAAAGACAAAGCCACCCCAAAGTTTGGGACGCCTCTGTTTACAAGAACCTCGTTTACCGTACAAGTTCAATATCACAGAAAGTGAAAAATGGATAAAGAACTTGTGGTACTTACGTACAATGCAGTATCACTCAGCAATGAAATCTATGTCATCAGACCCGTAGCAGCATAATGAGTGGATTCAGGTATGATGATTGTAACTGAAATAAGTCACACAGAAAAAGAAACATCATAAGATATCAGTAATACACGGAATGTAAACTTGGCTACACAGGAACTGAATTACAGAACAGAACAGGGTCTCAAATTTAGAAAACCAACTTATGCTTGCTTAAGGGTAAAGGTGAGTTGGGGTGCTACATGAAACCAGAGAGTGAAATGAGCACAGATAAAGTTCCTTTAGCCAAATATGGAATAGACAAGAGCTACTCCTTGCTCAACGAAATGGACTCAACACCGCATATTAAACGCCTAAGAATGTACCTGACTAGTAAGTATCTTAAAACCTATGGATTGCTATGTCTCCGAAAGAGAATCAAGCATGTGTACAGGGGCATTAACGCAGCAGTGATAGGATTGGAGAGGTTCGGTGAGCAAATGAAGACCCTTTGAAGTCATATTGCATGGTACGCATTCCACGGGTTTCAACTACCCAGGTTTAAGGTATTCTTCCTTCAGCTAAAACATGCATGTGGAACCTAGAGTATGATCAACCATGTGATCGGGAGACGTGTTCAAATATGTCTCAGTTTTCGTACCCTGGTACTCGGGTGCAACATTCCAGACGCTTTACTAACACTCTCCCGACTTGGAGAGTCAGTCCGTTTAACCTCCTGTTTGGCCCAGTTTGCAATTTCTGCGAAAGATGAACAGGAATAGGGAGAACCAATGAGAGACTAGCTGGAGGTGTCTGGACGGGCAAATTTAACTCTCATTTCCCACCAGGAAGAGAAATTAACCAAAGGTTCAGCGTGCCATGCCGGACACAGATTAGGGCCTGAAGCCATCCTGCGGTGTTGCGGCCAGCTCACAAGAAAGCGAGTTGAAGAAAGGAGCTCAGGGGCACTGTAATTCACAAACCTGCAGACTTATAAATGACAGCTATCGTCCAAAAATATACTGAAGTAAGGCTGCAAGAGGACTTGAAAGCGGGGCAGAATTGAAGGAAATCGATTTCAGGAGGTAGACTGGAATTACATTGAAAGCATAGGAAAAGAGGCAGAACGTCCACAATGATGCACTTGGCCAAAAAGGGCGTATGCGTTTTTTCCTGAATATATTCAGGAAAAAACGCATACGCCCTTTTTGGCCAACCAAGCAAGCTTGCAAAGGAAATCTGCACTACAATGAAGTCTCACTTCCCCCCAGTCAAAAGGGCCATCTGAAAAAAGTGTAAAATCCAGAAAGGCAGGACAGGCCATGGAGAACTGGGAGCCTTGTTATGCTGATGGGCGGGATGTAAATTGCCAACAGACACTCCGGAGAAGTGTATGGTGTTTCCTGAAGCATCTAAAAAACAAAGCAACAGAGCCTAGGGCACTTCCACTTATAGTCCTATAGCTTAGGGAAATTAAAATCAAAAAGACACAGCCACCCCAAAGTTTGGGACGCCTCTGTTTACAAAAACCTCGTTTACCGTACAAGTTCAATATCACAGAAAGTGAAAAATGGATAAAGAACTTGTGGTACTTACGTACAATGCAGTATCACTCAGCAATGAAATCTATGTCATCAGGCCCATAGCAGCATAATGAGTGGATTCATGTATGATGATTCTAACTGAAATAAGTCACACAGAAAAAGAAACATCATAAGATATCACTAATACACGGAATGTAAACTGGCTACACAGGAACTGGATTCCAAAACAGAACAGGGTCTCAAATTTAGAAAACCAACTTATGCTTGCTTAAGGGGAAAGGTGAGTTGGGGTGCTGCATAAAACCAGACATTGAAATGAGCACAGATAAAGTTCCTTAAGCCAAATATGGAATAGACAAGAGCTACTCCTTGCTCAACGAAATGGACTCAACACCCCATATTAAACGCCTAAGAATGTACCTGACTCGTAAGTATCTTAAAACCTATGGATTGCTATGTCTCCGAAAGAGAATCAAGCGAGTGTACAGGGGCATAAATGCAGCAGTGATAAGATTGGAGAGGTTCGGTGAGCAAATGAAGACCCTTTGAAGCCATATTGCATGGTACCCATTCCACGGGTTTCAACTACCCAGGTTTAAGGTATTCTTCCTTCTGCTAAAACATGCATGTGGAACCTAGAGTATGATCAACCATGTGATCGGGAGACGTGTTCAAATATGTCTCAGTTTTCGTACCCTGGTACTCGGGTGCAACATTCCAGACGCTTTACTAACACTCTCCCGACCTGGAGAGTCAGTCCGTTTAACCTCCTGTTTGGCCCAGTTTGCAATTTCTGCGGAAGATGCACAGGAATAGCGAGAACCAATGAGAGACTAGCTGGAGGTGTCTGGACGGGCAAATTGAACTCTCATTTCCCACCAGGAAGAGAAATTAACCAAAGGTTCAGCGTGCCGTGCCGGACACAGATTAAGGCCTGAAGCCATCCTGCGGTGTTGCGGCCAGCTCACAAGAAAGCGAGTTGAAGAAAGGAGCTCAGGGGCACTGTAATTCACAAACCTGCAGAGTTATAAATGACAGCTATCGTCCAAAAATATACTGAAGTAAGGCTGCAAGAGGACTTGAAAGCGGGGCAGAATTGCAGGAAACCGATTTCAGGAGGTAGACTGGAATTACATTGAAAGCATAGGAAAAGAGGCAGAACGTCCACAATGATGCACTTGGCCAAAAAGGGCGTATGCGTTTTTTCCTGAATATATTCAGGAAAAAACGCATACGCCCTTTTTGGCCAACCAAGCAAGCTTGCAAAGGAAATCTGCACTACAATGAAGTCTCACTTCCCCCCAGTCAAAAGGGCCATCTGAAAAAAGTGTTAAATCCAGAAAGGCAGGACAGGCCATGGAGAACTGGGAGCCTTGTTATGCTGATGGGCGGGATGTAAATTGCCAACAGACACTCCGGAGAAGTGTATGGTGTTTCCTGAAGCATCTAAAAAACAAAGCAACAGAGCCTAGGGCACTTCCACTTATAGTCTTATAGCTTAGGGAAATTAAAATCAAAAAGACACAGCCACCCCAAAGTTTGGGACGCCTCTGTTTACAAAAACCTCGTTTACCGTACAAGTTCAATATCACAGAAAGTGAAAAATGGATAAAGATCTTGTGGTACTTACGTACAATGCAGTATCACTCAGCAATGAAATCTATGTCATCAGGCCCATAGCAGCATAATGAGTGGATTCATGTATGATGATTCTAACTGAAATAAGTCACACAGAAAAAGAAACATCATAAGATATCACTAATACACGGAATGTAAACTTGGCTACACAGGAACTGGATTCCAAAACAGAACAGGGTCTCAAATTTAGAAAACCAACTTATGCTTGCTTAAGGGTAAAGGTGAGTTGGGGTGCTGCATGAAACCAGAGATTGAAATGAGCACAGATAAAGTTCCTTAAGCCAAATATGGAATAGACAAGAGCTACTCCTTGCTCAACGAAATGGACTCAACACCCCATACTAAACGCCTAAGAATGTACCTGACTAGTAAGTATCTTAAAACCTATGGATTGCTATGTCTCCGAAAGAGAATCAAGCATGTGTACAGGGGCATAAACACAGCAGTGATAGGATTGGAGAGGTTCGGTGAGCAAATGAAGACCCTTTGCAGTCATATTGCATGGTACCCATTCCACGGGTTTCAACTACCAAGGTTTAAGGTATTCTTCCTTCAGCTAAAACATGCATGTGGAACCTAGAGTATGATCAACCATGTGATCGGGAGACGTGTTCAAATATGTCTCAGTTTTCCTCCCCTGGTACTCGGGTGCAACATTCCAGACGCTTTACTAACACTCTCCCGACTTGGAGAGTCAGTCCCTTTAACCTCCTGTTTGGCCCAGTTTGCAATTTCTGCGGAAGATGCACAGGAATAGCGAGAACCAATGAGAGACTAGCTGGAGGTGTCTGGACGGGCAAATTTAACTCTCATTTCCCACCAGGAAGAGAAATTAACCAAAGGCTCAGCGTGCCGTGCCGGAACCAGATTGGGCCTGAAGCCATCCTGCGGTGTTGCGGCCAGCTCACAAGAAAGCGAGTTGAAGAAAGGAGCTCAGGGGCACTGTAATTCACAAAGCTGCAGACTTATAAATGACAGCTATCGTCCAAAAATATACTGAAGTAAGGCTGCAAGAGGACTTGAAAGCGGGGCAGAATTGCAGGAAACCGATTTCAGGAGGTAGACTGGAATTACATTGAAAGCATAGGAAAAGAGGCAGAACGTCCACAATGATGCACTTGGCCAAAAAGGGCGTATGCGTTTTTTCCTGAATATATTCAGGAAAAAACGCATACGCCCTTTTTGGCCAACCAAGCAAGCTTGCAAAGGAAATCTGCACTACAATGAAGTCTCACTTCCCCCCAGTCAAAAGGGCCATCTGAAAAAAGTGTAAAATCCAGAAAGGCAGGACAGGCCATGGAGAACTGGGAGCCTTGTTATGCTGATGGGCGGGATGTAAATTGCCAACAGACACTCCGGAGAAGTGTATGGTGTTTCCTGAAGCATCTAAAAAACAAAGCAACAGAGCCTAGGGCACTTCCACTTATAGTCCTATAGCTTAGGGAAATTAAAATCAAAAAGACACAGCCACCCCAAAGTTTGGGACGCCTCTGTTTACAAAAACCTCGTTTACCGTACAAGTTCAATATCACAGAAAGTGAAAAATGGATAAAGAACTTGTGGTACTTACGTACAATGCAGTATCACTCAGCAATGAAATCTATGTCATCAGGCCCATAGCAGCATAATGAGTGGATTCATGTATGATGATTCTAACTGAAATAAGTCACACAGAAAAAGAAACATCATAAGATATCACTAATACACGGAATGTAAACTTGGCTACACAGGAACTGGATTCCAAAACAGAACAGGGTCTCAAATTTAGAAAACCAACTTATGCTTGCTTAAGGGTAAAGGTGAGTTGGGGTGCTGCATGAAACCAGAGATTGAAATGAGCACAGATAAAGTTCCTTAAGCCAAATATGGAATAGACAAGAGCTACTCCTTGCTCAACGAAATGGACTCAACACCGCATATTAAACGCCTAAGAATGTACCTGACTAGTAAGTATCTTAAAACCTATGGATTGCTATGTCTCCGAAAGAGAATCAAGCATGTGTACAGGGGCATAAACGCAGCAGTGATAGGATTGGAGAGGTTCGGTGAGCAAATGAAGACCCTTTGCAGTCATATTGCATGGTACCCATTCCACGGGTTTCAACTACCAAGGTTTAAGGTATTCTTCCTTCAGCTAAAACATGCATGTGGAACCTAGAGTATGATCAACCATGTGATCGGGAGACGTGTTCAAATATGTCTCAGTTTTCGTACCCTGGTACTCGGGTGCAACATTCCAGACGCTTTACTAACACTCTCCCGACTTGGAGAGTCAGTCCCTTTAACCTCCTGTTTGGCCCAGTTTGCAATTTCTGCGGAAGATGCACAGGAATAGCGAGAACCAATGAGAGACTAGCTGGAGGTGTCTGGACGGGCAAATTTAACTCTCATTTCCCACCAGGAAGAGAAATTAACCAAAGGTTCAGCGTGCCGTGCCGGACACAGATTAGGGCCTGAAGCCATCATGCGGTGTTGCGGCCAGCTCACAAGAAAGCGAGTTGAAGAAAGGAGCTCAGGGGCACTGTAATTCACAAACCTGCAGAGTTATAAATGACAGGTATCGTCCAAAAATATACTGAAGTAAGGCTGCAAGAGGACTTGAAAGCGGGGAAGAATTGAAGGAAACCGATTTCAGGAGGTAGACTGGAATTACATTGAAAGCATAGGAAAAGAGGCAGAACGTCCACAATGATGCACTTGGCCAAAAAGGGCGTATGCGTTTTTTCCTGAATATATTCAGGAAAAAACGCATACGCCCTTTTTGGCCAACCAAGCAAGCTTGCAAAGGAAATCTGCACTACAATGAAGTCTCACTTCCCCCCAGTCAAAAGCGCCATCTGAAAAAAGTGTAAAATCCAGAAAGGCAGGACAGGCCATGGAGAACTGGGAGCCTTGTTATGCTGATGGGCGGGATGTAAATTGCCAACAGACACTCAGGAGAAGTGTATGGTGTTTCCTGAAGCATCTAAAAAACAAAGCAACAGAGCCTAGGTCACTTCCACTTATAGTCCTATAGCTTAGGGAAATTAAAATCAAAAAGACACAGCCACCCCAAAGTTTGGGACGCCTCTGTTTACAAAAACCTCGTTTACCGTACAAGTTCAATATCACAGAAAGCGAAAAATGGATAAAGAACTTGTGGTACTTACGTACAATGCAGTATCACTCAGCAATGAAATCTATGTCATCAGGCCCATAGCAGCATAATGAGTGGATTCATGTATGATGATTCTAACTGAAATAAGTCACACAGAAAAAGAAACATCGTAAGATATCACTAATACACGGAATGTAAACTTGGCTACACAGGAACTGGATTCCAAAACAGAACAGGGTCTCAAATTTAGAAAACCAACTTATGCTTGCTTAAGGGGAAAGGTGAGTTGGGGTGCTGCATAAAACCAGACATTGAAATGAGCACAGATAAAGTTCCTTAAGCCAAATATGGAATAGACAAGAGCTACTCCTTGCTCAACGAAATGGACTCAACACCCCATATTAAACGCCTAAGAATGTACCTGACTCGTAAGTATCTTAAAACCTATGGATTGCTATGTCTCCGAAAGAGAATCAAGCGAGTGTACAGGGGCATAAATGCAGCAGTGATAAGATTGGAGAGGTTCGGTGAGCAAATGAAGACCCTTTGAAGTCATATTGCATGGTACCCATTCCACGGGTTTCAACTACCCAGGTTTAAGGTATTCTTCCTTCTGCTAAAACATGCATGTGGAACCTAGAGTATGATCAACCATGTGATCGGGAGACGTGTTCAAATATGTCTCAGTTTTCGTACCCTGGTACTCGGGTGCAACATTCCAGACGCTTTACTAACACTCTCCCGACCTGGAGAGTCAGTCCGTTTAACCTCCTGTTTGGCCCAGTTTGCAATTTCTGCGAAAGATGAACAGGAATAGGGAGAACCAATGAGAGACTAGCTGGAGGTGTCTGGATGGGCAAATTTAACTCTCATTTCCCACCAGGAAGAGGAAATAACCAAAGGCTCAGCGTGCCGTGCCGGAACCAGATTGGGCCTGAAGCCATCCTGCGGTGTTGCGGCCAGCTCACAAGAAAGCGAGTTGAAGAAAGGAGCTCAGGGGCACTGTAATTCACAAACCTGCAGACTTATAAATGACAGCTATCGTCCAAAAATATACTGAAGTAAGGCTGCAAGAGGACTTGAAAGCGGGGCAGAATTGCAGAAACCGATTTCAGGAGGTAGACTGGAATTACACTGAAAGCATAGGAAAAGAGGCAGAACGTCCACAATGATGCACTTGGCCAAAAAGGGCGTATGCGTTTTTTCCTGAATATATTCAGGAAAAAACGCATACGCCCTTTTTGGCCAACCAAGCAAGCTTGCAAAGGAAATCTGCACTACAATGAAGTCTCACTTCCCCCCAGTCAAAAGGGCCATCTGAAAAAAGTGTAAAATCCAGAAAGGCAGGACAGGCCATGGAGAACTGGGAGCCTTGTTATGCTGATGGGCGGGATGTAAATTGCCAACAGACACTCCGGAGAAGTGTATGGTGTTTCCTGAAGCATCTAAAAAACAAAGCAACAGAGCCTAGGGCACTTCCACTTATAGTCCTATAGCTTAGGGAAATTAAAATCAAAAAGACACAGCCACCCCAAAGTTTGGGACGCCTCTGTTTACAAAAACCTCGTTTACCGTACAAGTTCAATATCACAGAAAGTGAAAAATGGATAAAGAACTTGTGGTACTTACGTACAATGCAGTATCACTCAGCAATGAAATCTATGTCATCAGGCCCATAGCAGCATAATGAGTGGATTCATGTATGATGATTCTAACTGAAATAAGTCACACAGAAAAAGAAACATCATAAGATATCACTAATACACGGAATGTAAACTTGGCTACACAGGAACTGGATTCCAAAACAGAACAGGGTCTCAAATTTAGAAAACCAACTTATGCTTGCTTAAGGGTAAAGGTGAGTTGGGGTGCTGCATGAAACCAGAGATTGAAATGAGCACAGATAAAGTTCCTTAAGCCAAATATGGAATAGACAAGAGCTACTCCTTGCTCAACGAAATGGACTCAACACCGCATATTAAACGCCTAAGAATGTACCTGACTAGTAAGTATCTTAAAACCTATGGATTGCTATGTCTCCGAAAGAGAATCAAGCATGTGTACAGGGGCATTAACGCAGCAGTGATAGGATTGGAGAGGTTCGGTGAGCAAATGAAGACCCTTTGAAGTCATATTGCATGGTACGCATTCCACGGGTTTCAACTACCCAGGTTTAAGGTATTCTTCCTTCAGCTAAAACATGCATGTGGAACCTAGAGTATGATCAACCATGTGATCGGGAGACGTGTTCAAATATGTCTCAGTTTTCGTACCCTGGTACTCGGGTGCAACATTCCAGACGCTTTACTAACACTCTCCCGACTTGGAGAGTCAGTCCCTTTAACCTCCAGTTTGGCCCAGTTTGCAATTTCTGCGGAAGATGAACAGGAATAGCGAGAACCAATGAGAGACTAGCTGGAGGTGTCTGGACGGGCAAATTGAACTCTCATTTCCCACCAGGAAGAGAAATTAACCAAAGGTTCAGCGTGCCGTGCCGGACACAGATTAGGGCCTGAACCCATCCTGCGGTGTTGCGGCCAGCTCACAAGAAAGCGAGTTGAAGAAAGGAGCTCAGGGGCACTGTAATTCACAAACCTGCAGAGTTATAAATGACAGCTATCGTCCAAAAATATACTGAAGTAAGGCTGCAAGAGGACTTGAAAGCGGGGCAGAATTGCAGGAAACCGATTTCAGGAGGTAGACTGGAATTACATTGAAAGCATAGGAAAAGAGGCAGAACGTCCACAATGATGCACTTGGCCAAAAAGGGCGTATGCGTTTTTTCCTGAATATATTCAGGAAAAAACGCATACGCCCTTTTTGGCCAAACAAGCAAGCTTGCAAAGGAAATCTGCACTACAATGAAGTCTCACTTCCCCCCGGTCAAAAGGGCCATCTGAAAAAAGTGTAAAATCCAGAAAGGCAGGACAGGCCATGGAGAACTGGGAGCCTTGTTATGCTGATGGGCGGGATGTAAATTGCCAACAGACACTCCGGAGAAGTGTATGGTGTTTCCTGAAGCATCTAAAAAACAAAGCAACAGAGCCTAGGGCACTTCCACTTATAGTCCTATAGCTTAGGGAAATTAAAATCAAAAAGACACAGCCACCCCAAAGTTTGGGACGCCTCTGTTTACAAAAACCTCGTTTACCGTACAAGTTCAATATCACAGAAAGTGAAAAATGGATAAAGAACTTGTGGTACTTACGTACAAGGCAGTATCACTCAGCAATGAAATCTATGTCATCAGGCCCATAGCAGCATAATGAGTGGATTCATGTATGATGATTCTAACTGAAATAAGTCACACAGAAAAAGAAACATCATAAGATATCACTAATACACGGAATGTAAACTTGGCTACACAGGAACTGGATTCCAAAACAGAACAGGGTCTCAAATTTAGAAAACCAACTTATGCTTGCTTAAGGGTAAAGGTGAGTTGGGGTGCTGCATGAAACCAGAGATTGAAATGAGCACAGATAAAGTTCCTTAAGCCAAATATGGAATAGACAAGAGCTACTCCTTGCTCAACGAAATGGACTCAACACCGCATATTAAACGCCTAAGAATGTACCTGACTAGTAAGTATCTTAAAACCTATGGATTGCTATGTCTCCGAAAGAGAATCAAGCATGTGTACAGGGGCATAAACGCAGCAGTGATAGGATTGGAGAGGTTCGGTGAGCAAATGAAGACCCTTTGCAGTCATATTGCATGGTACCCATTCCACGGGTTTCAACTACCAAGGTTTAAGGTATTCTTCCTTCAGCTAAAACATGCATGTGGAACCTAGAGTATGATCAACCATGTGATCGGGAGACGTGTTCAAATATGTCTCAGTTTTCGTACCCTGGTACTCGGGTGCAACATTCCAGACGCTTTACTAACACTCTCCCGACTTGGAGAGTCAGTCCCTTTAACCTCCTGTTTGGCCCAGTTTGCAATTTCTGCGGAAGATGAACAGGAATAGCGAGAACCAATGAGAGACTAGCTGGAGGTGTCTGGACGGGCAAATTTAACTCTCATTTCCCACCAGGAAGAGAAATTAACCAAAGGTTCAGCGTGCCGTGCCGGACACAGATTAGGGCCTGAAGCCATCCTGCGGTGTTGCGGCCAGCTCACAAGAAAGCGAGTTGAAGAAAGGAGCTCAGGGGCACTGTAATTCACAAACCTGCAGAGTTATAACTGACAGCTATCGTCCAAAAATATACTGAAGTAAGGTTGCCAAGAGGACTTGAAAGCGGGGCCGAATTGCTGGAAACCGATTTCAGGAGGTAGACTGGAATTGCATTGAAAGCATAGGAAAAGAGGCAGAACGTCCACAATGATGCACTTGGCCAAAAAGGGCGTATGCGTTTTTTCCTGAATATATTCAGGAAAAAACGCATACGCCCTTTTTGGCCAACCAAGCAAGCTTGCAAAGGAAATCTGCACTACAATGAAGTCTCACTTCCCCCCAGTCAAAAGGGCCATCTGAAAAAAGTGTAAAATCCAGAAAGGCAGGACAGGCCATGGAGAACTGGGAGCCTTGTTATGCTGATGGGCGGGATGTAAATTGCCAACAGACACTCCGGAGAAGTGTATGGTGTTTCCTGAAGCATCTAAAAAACAAAGCAACAGAGCCTAGGGCACTTCCACTTATAGTCCTATAGCTTAGGGAAATTAAAATCAAAAAGACACAGCCACCCCAAAGTTTGGGACGCCTCTGTTTACAAAAACCTCATTTACCGTACAAGTGCAATATCACAGAAAGTGAAAAATGAATAAAGAACTTGTGGTACTTACGTACAATGCAGTATCACTCAGCAATGAAATCTATGTCATCAGGCCCATAGCAGCATAATGAGTGGATTCATGTATGATGATTCTAACTGAAATAAGTCACACAGAAAAAGAAACATCATAAGATATCACTAATACACGGAATGTAAACTTGGCTACACAGGAACTGGATTCCAAAACAGAACAGGGTCTCAAATTTAGAAAACCAACTTATGCTTGCTTAAGGGGAAAGGTGAGTTGGGGTGCTGCATAAAACCAGACATTGAAATGAGCACAGATAAAGTTCCTTAAGCCAAATATGGAATAGACAAGAGCTACTCCTTGCTCAACGAAATGGACTCAACACACCATATTAAACGCCTAAGAATGTACCTGACTCGTAAGTATCTTAAAACCTATGCATTGCTATGTCTCCGAAAGAGAATCAAGCGAGTATACAGGGGCATAAATGCAGCAGTGATAAGATTGGAGAGGTTCGGTGAGCAAATGAAGACCCTTTGAAGTCATATTGCATGGTACCCATTCCACGGGTTTCAACTACAAAGGTTTAAGGTATTCTTCCTTCTGCTAAAACATGCATGTGGAACCTAGAGTATGATCAGCCATGTGATCGGGAGACGTGTTCAAATATGTCTCAGTTTTCGTACCCTGGTACTCGGGTGCAACATTCCAGACGCTTTACTAACACTCTCCCGACCTGGAGAGTCAGTCCGTTTAACCTCCTGTTTGGCCCAGTTTGCAATTTCTGCGAAAGATGAACAGGAATAGCGAGAACCAATGAGAGACTAGCTGGAGGTGTCTGGACGGGCAAATTTAACTCTCATTTCCCACCAGGAAGAGGAATTAACCAAAGGCTCAGCATGCCGTGCCGGAACCAGATTAGGGCCTGACGCCATCCTGAGGTGTTGCGGCCAGGTCACAAGAAAGTGAGTTGAAGAAAGGAGCTCAGGGGCACTGTAATGCACAAACGTGCAGAGTTATAAATGACAGCTATCGTCCAAAAATGTACTGAAGTAAGTTTGCCAAGAGGACTTGAAAGCGGGGCAGAATTGCAGGAAACCGATTTCAGGAGGTAGACTGGAATTGCATTGAAAGCATAGGAAAAGAGGCAGAACGTCCACAATGATGCACTTGGCCAAAAAGTCCATATGCGTTTTTTCCTGAATATATTCAGGAAAAAATGCAAACGCCCTTTTTGGCCAAAGAAGCAAGCTTGCAAAGGACATCTGCACTACAATGAAGTCTCACTTCCCCCCGGTCAAAAGGGCCATCTGAAAAAAGTGTAAAATCCAGAAAGGCAGGACAGGCCATGGAGAACTGGGAGCCTTGTTATGCTGATGGGCAGGATGTAAATTGCCAACAGACACTCGGGAGAAGTGTATGGTGTTCCCTGAAACATCCAAAAAAACAAACAACAGAGCCTAGGGCACTTGCACTTATGGTCCTATAGCTTAGGGAAATTAAAATCAAAAAGACACAGCCACCCCAATGTTTGGGACGCCTCTGTTAACAAGAACCTCGTTTACAGTACAAGTTCAACATCGCAGAAAGTGAAAAATGGATAAAGAAGTTGTGGTATTTACTAACAAAGCAATATCACTCAGTACTGAAATCTATGTCATCAGGACCTTAGCAGCACAATGAGTGGGTTCAGGTATGATGATTCTAACTGAAATAAGTCACACAGAAAAGGAAACATCATAAGATATCAGTAATACACGGAATGTAAACTTGGCTACACAGGAACTGAATTACAGAACAGAACAGGGTCTCAAATTGAGAAAACCAACTTATGCTTGCTTAAGGGTAAAGGTGAGTTGGGGTGCTGCATGAAACCAGAGATTGAAATGAGCACAGATAAAGTTCCTTTAGCCAAATATGGAATAGACAAGAGCTACTCCTTGCTCAACGAAATGGACTCAACACCGCATATTCAATGCCTAAGAATGTACCTGACTAGTAAGTATCTTAAAACCTATGGATTGCTATGTCTCCGAAAGAGAAACAAGCATGTGTACAGGGGCATAAACGAGGCAGTGATAGGATTGGAGAGGTTCGGTGAGCAAATGAAGACCCTTTGAAGTCATATTGGATGGTACCCATTCCACGGGTCTCAACTCTCCAGGTTTAAGGTATTCTTCCTTCAGCTAAAACATGCATGTGGAACCCAGAGTATGATCAACCGTGTGAACGGGAGACGTGTTCAAATATGTCTCAGTTTTCCTCCCCTGGTACTCGGGTGCAACATTCCAGACGCTTTACTAACACTCTCCCCACTTGGAGAGTCAGCGCCTTTAACCTCCTGTTTGGCCCAGTTTGCAATTTCTGCGGAAGATGAACAGGAATAGGGAGAACCAATGAGAGACTAGCTGGAGGTGTCTGGACGGGCAAATTTAACTCTCATTTCCCACCAGGAAGAGGATATAACCAAAGGCTCAGCGTGCCATGCCAGAACCAGATTGGGCCTGAAGCCATCCTGCGGTGTTGCGGCCAGCTCACAAGAAAGCGAGTTGAAGAAAGGAGCTCAGGGGCACTGTAATTCACAAACCTGCAGACTTATAAATGACAGCTATCGTCCAAAAATATATTGAAGTAAGGGTGCCAAGAGGACTTGAAAGCGGGGCAGAATTGCAGGAAACCGATTTCAGGAGGTAGACTGGAATTGCATTGAAAGCATAGGAAAAGAGGCAGAACGTCCACAATGATGCACTTGGCCAAAAAGGGCGTATGCGTTTTTTCCTGAATATATTCAGGGAAAAACGCATACGCCCTTTTTGGCCAACCAAGCAAGCTTGCAAAGGAAATCTGCACTACAATGAAGTCTCACTTCCCCCCAGTTAAAAGGGCCATCTGAAAAAAGTGTAAAATCCAGAAAGGCAGGACAGGCCATGGAGAACTGGGAGCCTTGTTATGCTGATGGGCGGGATGTAAATTGCCAACAGACACTCGGGAGAAGTGTATGGTGTTTCCTGAAACATCTAAAAAACAAAGCAACAGAGCCTAGGGCACTTCCACTTATGGTCCTATAGCTTAGGGAAATTAAAATCAAAAAGACACAGCCACCCCAAAGTTTGGGACGCCTCTGTTAACAAGAACCTCGTTTACCGTACAAGTTCAATATCACAGAAAGTGAAAAATGGATAAAGAACTTGTGGTACTTACGTACAATGCAGTATCACTCAGCAATGAAATCTATGTCATCAGATCCGTAGCAGCATAATGAGTGGATTCAGGTATGATGATTCTAACTGAAATAAGTCACACAGAAAAAGAAACATCATAAGATATCAGTAATACACGGAATGTAAACTTGGCTACACAGGAACTGAATTACAGAACAGAACAGGGTCTCAAATTTAGAAAACCAACTTATGCTTGCTTAAGGGTAAAGGTGAATTGGGGTGCTACATGAAACCAGAGATTGAAATGAGCACAGATAAAGTTCCTTTAGCCAAATATGGAATAGACAAGAGCTACTCCTTGCTCAACGAAATGGACTCAACACCGCATATTAAACGCCTAAGAATGTACCTGACTAGTAAGTATCTTAAAACATATGGATTGCTATGTCTCCGAAAGAGAATCAAGCGAGTGTACAGGGGCATTAACGCAGCAGTGATAGGATTGGAGAGGTTCGGTGAGCAAATGAAGACCCTTTGAAGTCATATTGCATGGTACGCATTCCACGGGTTTCAACTACCCAGGTTTAAGGTATTCTTCCTTCAGCTAAAACATGCATGTGGAACCTAGAGTATGATCAACCATGTGATCGGGAGACGTGTTCAAATATGTCTCAGTTTTCGTACCCTGGTACTCGGGTGCAACATTCCAGACGCTTTACTAACACTCTCCCGACTTGGAGCGTCAGTCCCTTTAACCTCCTGTTTGGCCCAGTTTGCAATTTCTGCGGAAGATGAACAGGAATAGCGAGAACCAATGAGAGACTAGCTGGAGGTGTCTGGACGGGCAAATTTAACTCTCATTTCCCACCAGGAAGAGGAAATAACCAAAGGCTCAGCGTGCCGTGGTGGAACCAGATTAGGGCCTGAAGCCATCCTGCGGTTTTGCGGCCAGGTCACAAGAAAGCGAGTTGAAGAAAGGAGCTCAGGGGCACTGTAATTCACAAACCTGCAGAGTTATAAATGACAGCTATCGTCCAAAAATATACTGAAGTAAGGCTGCAAGAGGACTTGAAAGCGGGGCAGAATTGCAGGAAACCGATTTCAGGAGGTAGACTGGAATTACATTGAAAGCATAGGAAAAGAGGCAGAACGTCCACAATGATGCACTTGGCCAAAAAGGGCGTATGCGTTTTTTCCTGAATATATTCAGGAAAAAACGCATACGCCCTTTTTGGCCAACCAAGCAAGCTTGCAAAGGAAATCTGCACTACAATGAAGTCTCACTTCCCCTCGGTCAAAAGGGCCATCTGAAAAAAGTGTAAAATCCAGAAAGGCAGGACAGGCCA